>NC_090050.1:22331656-22361656 GCF_038355195.1 Osmerus mordax
GACAAGCAGCAAAGGCCAGGGTGCCACAATTCCACTCAGCTGCTGCGCCGCTCTGCTCCCTCCCTCCCTCCCTCTCTCTCTCTCCATCCCTCCCTCCCCCCCTCCCCTCCCTCCATCCATCCCTCCCTCTCTCTCTCTCTCTCTCTCCCCATCCCTCCCTCCTCCCCTCCATCCCTCCCTCCCTCTCTCTCTCTCTCTCTCCATCCCTCCCTCCTCCCTCCCTCCCTCCATCCCTCCCTCCATCCCTCCCTCTCTCTCTCCCTCTCTCCATCCCTCCCTCCTCCCCTCCTCCCCCGCTCCCTGCTGACGTCATGCCACACAACAGAGCTCTGTTATTTTTTCTTCATCCTGCTATTACCTTTTCGCTCCCTGCGTCTCTCCGTCTGTGTCTCTCTGTGTGCACTTCATTCTTTCACACAAACAAGCCCTCCCCCCCCTCTCCTTCCTCCATCCCTCCCTCAGATGAGACTGCTGTCCTAATGAGACCCCCCATTACGCGCCCCCCCCCTCACCTCCCCATCTCGCCCTCCCTCCCACATTCATCATCTTTAGTCTCCAGTCCCTGGGCAGGGAGGTGCAGGTAATGGCAGCAGCAACACACAGCTAGTGTGTCAACCAGCAGCAACTCCCCCCAAACACCCTTCAGACAAACAGGGGACTCAGCCCTTCCTAATCACAGTGTGACGTCTGCTTGGAGACGCCCCCCCCCCCCCCCCCCCCCCCCCTCCCTCAACGCCGGGCAACATGTCTCTCTCTGAGTCATTATCAGGTCTGTTTTCCTCTGTGTCCTGCGACACTTCTACCGCAAGCACATGCAACAGCGCGCGGGGTATTAAACTGTTAAACGCGTACAAAGGCCTGACAACACCTGGACACGGCCGGCGTTGTGCTTTTCAATTTTCCCGGATGTAATTGGTTTGAAGGCCGAGCAGAGAGAAGATGAGGACAAACAATGCGTACGGTCAGGAGGACGGACACGGCCTAATGAGAAAAGCTGAGCTGCCCAATCAAACACATCTCCCAGAGACCCACAGAGGAGCCGATAACCCCCCCCTCTCGGCAGGAAAATCATTTTGTCTGCCGTTATCAAATACTTCCTGTGTTTTATGTCCAGACACCTCTCTACTTCAAACACTGAGGGACGATAGCTGTAATTAACTTGTTGCCAAAACTGCCAGTTTCGAGCATTAAAAGTTGGAAAATGACAAATGATTAGATTGTTCCAGTTGGTAAACCCGACCTCAGTGTGAATGTTGTGTCTGAACTCATCTGTGAGCCCACAGGGACCTTTAGCTCTCAGAAGCCGTCCAGAACTCCCCTATTCCAGCTGTCATTAGAGCCACAATCACACCTCACACATGCCTTTTGTGTTTCCCGTCTGTTTGTTCCAGACTTGCAGGGATAATAAGATGATCTTCTTACACTAGTCAGGTCTGGCGGATGGGCATTGAGCTTCCCAATCACACACACACACACACACACACACACACACACACACACACACCACACACACACAGACACAGACACACATGCACACACACACACACACACCACACACAGAGACACACATGCACACACACCCGCCAGGCTTCTGCTACTAAGTACAGGCCTAACTGGCAGCCACGCAGGCAGGATGTTAGGGGAACCTCCCTCTGCTGTGCCAAGTTGAGGACCAATTGTTGCATGAGACGCGTCATGTACAGTCATGACACAGAAGGAATTAGCGTCTATGTTCGTACTGCAATCGGCACGTCCAACCACCCAGCCTCGGGCCCAAGATGGAATGATCCAGAAGGAGGACGGCATGGCTCCACAGCAACGTTCCCGACACTCACCTTCTCAGGGGACTGGGCCGTGCCGAAGAAGATGGGGATGAAGGCCAGCCACACGATGCAGGTGGTGTACATGGTGAAGCCGATGGGCTTGGCCTCGTTGAAGCTCTCCGGCACGCCGCGGGTCTTGATGGCGTAGATGGTGCAGGTCACCATCAGCAGGATGCTGTAGCCCAGCGAGCAGATGATCTGCAGGTCCGTGATGTCGCACTTCAGCATCCCACGGGCCTCCTCGGGGGTTCATGGTCTTCTGCTCGTCGTAGTCGATGAGGGTGTTGGGCGGATCCACCCCGAACCAGATGAACACGCCCAGCAGCTGGACGGCGATGAGGCTGGACGTGATGGCGAGCTGCGAGGTGGGGCTGATGAGGCGCGGCGGCGTCACCGACCTCTTCCCTTCCTCGAAGATGCGGTAGATGCGGTTGGTCTTGGTGAGCAGCGCGGCGTAGCTGATGCACGATGCCCAGCCCAGGAAGATCCGGCGGAAGGAGCACACGCCCACGTCGGGCTCGGCGATCATGACGAAGGTGATGACGTAACACAGGAAGATGCCCGTCAGCAGCACGTAGCTCAGCTCCCGCCCCGACGCCCGCACGATGGGCGTGTCGTTGTAGCGCACGAACGTCGCCATGACGAAGATGGTGGCGACGATGCCCAGCATGGCGAGGAACACGGGGACCACGGCCCAGGGGGAGTGCCACTCCAGCTTGACGATGGGGATGGGCTGGCAGGCGGTGCGGTTGGGGTTGGGGCGCATGTCGTAGGAGCACAGCTTGCAGGACGTCTCGTCGTGCTGTACTGGTAGCCGTCGCAGGGCTCGCAGTGCCAGCAGCAGGGGATCCCTTCACCACCTTCTTCCTCTCCCCCGGGCGGCAGGGGAGGCTGCACACCGAGCTGGGGATCTCCTGCTCCCCTGCTGGCCACTGCATGTCCTCCACCTGCAACCACAACAGCAGACAGGAGTCAGCAGGTTATTTATTATCTTCCCGCACCACAACACACAAGCAGACCGGCTGCATATGATGTATTGTACTATAAACAGACTGCAGGTGGAGGTGATTCGGTGTGTAATGGAGTATTCTATCCTTGAACGCCGGCACAGACCTCAGACTGGACACACACACACACAAGCCAGGAACATCTTGTCTCCTGTCTTTACCTTGTGTCTCTGTCTCTCCTCATTCACCTCTCTCTCTCTCCCTCCCCTCATTCACCTCTCTCTCTCTCTCCTCATTCACCTCTCTCTCTCTCCCTCCCTCCCCTCATTCGCCTCTCTCTCTCTCTCTCTCCCCTCATTCGCCTCTCTCTCTCTCTCTCTCTCCCCTCATTCGCCTCTCTCTCTCTCTCCCCCTCATTCACCTCTCTCTCTCTCCCCTCATTCGCCTCTCTCTCTCACCTCATTCACCTCTCTCTCTCTCTTTCTCTTTCAAGGGAGTAAAAGAAAGGGTAGGAGGGAGTGGGTGAGGATAGAGTAATTCAGGATGTGGGAGCCGAGGAGGGAGGGGGAAAGGGGCATGGGGGGTGAGGGAGGCGGGGGGAAGGAGGGAGGCGGGGAGGGAGCTGGGTGTTGTTGCTGTCACGTTGGAGAGTCAGGACTGACAAGTCACAGAGGAACCGTGTGATGCACACAGCAGGCAGTGTGATTGGACACGCACAGGCATTCCAGAACCACAACAAAGGAGAAACTCCGAACAACCTTCTAATCTGCTGCCTTCCCGAAGCTGGGCCGAGGCAGAGGAGACCGATGAGGAGAATCAAAGAAAAGGATTTTGTCTTTCTTCCGTCCTCTCACCATCTCCAGAACCTTCTCCTGTCACCCTCCTCTGGGTTTCCGTTTTTTCACTGTTTCCATTATTCAATCCTTCTTTCCCTCCCTCCCACTTTGCCCATCTCATCTCCACCTTACTCGCAAAGCTCATTACGTGCGAAGATTTAGGACAGAGCCATCAACATCACATTAAACTGCCATCTGACACAAATCTATGCAGCGCTGTATTGTTAATCAACCTTTTACAGGTGAACACAGAGAGCTGTTGCCTTACATTCAACCATGTTCGCTAAGACACATTCCTGTCTGGGTGCATTAGGAACAGGACTGCACATGTACCAGAACAGCTCGTACATCAGAATCAGAATGGGATTTATTCGCCATGAAAGTTTGCACAGACAAGGAATTTGCTTTGGCAGGAAGGTGCATACAATAAACATATAGGGACCTAAAATTTAAATATGTGGACTATCTTTACTAAGGGTACATAAACTAAATCAAAGCGTTCGGCATTCCCTCCCAGGTCCCGGGTGAGATGAAGCTGCCATTGAAACAGAGCTCCATCCATCATGCTCACTGAGGGAGACCTCGCTCATTTCATTATTCCACAGGTTTCTGATATTATGTCACAGAGGGGTAGGAGAAGCTGAATGATGTCACAGAGGGGTAGGAGAAGCTGAATGATGTCACAGAGGGGTAGGAGAAGCTGAATGATGTCACAGAGAGGTAGGAGAAGCTGAATGATGTCACAGAGGGGTAGGAGAAGCTGAATGATGTCACAGAGGGGTAGGAGAAGCTGAATGATGTCACAGAGGGGTAGGAGAAGCCGAATGATGTCACAGAGGGGTAGGAGAAGCTGAATGATGTCACAGAGGGGTAGGATAAGCTGAATGATGTCACAGAGGGGTAGGAGAAGCCGAATGATGTCACAGAAGGGTAGGAGAAGCTGAATGATGTCACAGAGGGGTAGGAGAAGCCGAATGATGTCACAGAGGGGTAGGAGAAGCTGAATGATGTCACAGAGGGGTAGGAGAAGCCGAATGATGTCACAGAGAGGTAGGAGAAGCTGAATGATGTCACAGAGGGGTAGGAGAAGCCGAATGATGTCACAGAGGGGTAGGATAAGCCGAATGATGTCACAGAGGGGTAGGAGAAGCTGAATGATGTCACAGAGGGGTAGGATAAGCTGAATGATGTCACAGAGGGGTAGGAGAAGCCGAATGATGTCACAGAGAGGTAGGAGAAGCCGAATGATGTCACAGAGAGGTAGGAGAAGCTGAATGATGTCACAGAGAGGTAGGAGAAGCTGAATGATGTCACAGAGGGGAAGCTGAACCCCAGCACTCCTGTCTCAGTGTCAATTAATATTTATGTTTGACTAACCGGCTCCTGCAAGAGAAGAAAACGTCTCTCTTCTGGCAGACTCCTCAGCCCTGCGCTGAGATTCAGAGCCGCGAGGCCACAGTCTCTCCTGTCCAACACTTTGACATCTTTTGAAAACGATGAAATGGATGTAGAATAATGGTGTCTGCTTGCTGGACCAGCTCTCTGATGTTCAAAGAGCCTGGAGTGAGCAGGCCGCCCTGGCGGAGGACAGAAGGGCTAATCTACGACAGGCAGCTTAGCTTCACTCCACAGCAGTGGGGGAATAGGTGGTCTAAGTCCCGGGTCAAGAATTACTCGCATGAAGTCAGATACGTGGGGTGCACTTTGATTAGTGTTGGTTGGTCCCAGTGCAATTAAACAGACGGGTGTCGGATAAGTGAAGACTCATAAATAAATCAAACAAGTGTCGAAGTCTTTTAAAGCATTTTGATCAATGTACTTGGACAAGGTTCTGTGGTATGCTTTTTACAGGGTAGAGTCACTTTTTCTCTTCAAATGTCAGTTTTCCACAGATACATCAAACCTAATGTGAAATGAAAAATAAATTCAGTCTTTTTTTTATTTATCAGAAAAGCTCCAATCTGTGGTTAGGAAACAAGGTTAATGTATTCTTACGAACGAAGCTAACTCCAAATAAAGCAAACACTTTTATAAGAACAGGACCGACTTAGTAGCCTCGTTTCATTACCTCCTCACAGTCCTCATAAAGACGGGAGCAGGACAAAATCAGCTAAGAGAGAGAGAGAGAAGTGGAACGGAATATTCCAGATGATCCAGAGTAAAGGCCCTTCTTCCTCTGTTGTCATTGTGCCTGGAGCACCTCTCAGGTCTTATCAGGCACGGCCAGCCCTTCCACTGTCTGTAGCCGCTCCTGCCAGGCCTTTCTGCCAATAAATCACCCGTCTCTGTTGAACTGCGTCCGGATTGGGCCAGGTGGGTTTGGGGAGCGAAACACCAAATCCTGCTCACCGGGAAGACCCTGTAAGCCTCAACAGGGAAACGTTTACCTCCAGAAGAAGTAAACAACAGTAGAAGCGTCTCGAAAAGTAAACGCTTTAAACAAACTTAAGAGATAAAACATTGTTTTTTTGGGTGAGAAATAGCAGGCCATGCTGTGCATTGATATTTACGAAAATGCTTGCGTACTTTGTCCTCTAATTTAGGTTTTCTATTTGGGAGGGGTGCTCATTCAGTCAGGAAGTAAAGTCTCCTGTTTTGGCTGAAGGTTCTCGTCAACGCCGTTTGATTCTAATGGTTGTGTTCTCACTTCCCAGACCAGCGTCACAACGTCGTGATTCTGTGATTCTTTGACTGGTGGGCGAGTCGCGGGGAGGCAGACGAGAGAAGAGACGGCAAGAAGAAGAAATAAAAGGGTGTTTCAGTGTGTAGGTGTGTGCATGCGCGTGTGTGCGTGAGTTTGCGTGTCCGAGTGTGTGCGTAAGTGTGGTGCTGTACTGGGAGCATTTAATCCACATGCTCATTAGCTTCAGGTTCGATAGCCTTTCCCAGAGCAATTTAGCTCCAGCCTCTGTGGCGCAGTTCATTACTCTGCCTTTAGGGGTCTCCTGTCCCTGCGCTCATAATTAAACATTCTGAGAAAATCGTGATGGGATTAGCCCCCCCCCCCGTTGCTATGGAGACGGAACCAGATCCATCTTTTTTAGCCTTGAGTTGTTCTTTCATGCTCTCGTCTTTATAGAACCGTGTAGCACACTGTGAATGAGCACTCCTTTTTTAAATGCCCCCCCCCCCCCCCCCCCCGTTACAAGACGCATCCCAACTCTCCAAACATCTTTTGGAATTTCGTTCACAAGACGCACTTGATGTATTTTCAACGTTCGAACACGCAGAACCCATCCCACGCCAATGTGAAGGCTTTGAGTCAATGGGAGTCTCCGACACATTTCCTTTCGCTCTAACTACACCAATGAAGACGCTCAGTGGAGCCTTCCCAGGCCTCGCGAGAGGCATCTCCATGGGAGCTCAAACACAGCTCCCTGTAGCAGTCGGCACTGGAGGTGACATCTCATCCTCCTCCGTGGCCTCTGTCCTGTTTGCCACACTGACTTGCCGATGATTACATTGATTAATTTGCAGGAAGGATTTCTCACCCCTCTAGATCCCATGCAGAACCTCTGGGAATTGAACGTGAGCAGCAAGCCAATGACTGTCAAACTGAACGAGAGAGAGAAAGAGAGACAGAGAGGGGGAGGGAGAGAGAGAGAGGCAGACACAGAGACAGAGAAAGGCAGAGAGAGAGAGAGAGAGAAAGAGAGAGAGGGAGGGAGAGGCAGACAGAGAGAGAGAGAGAGAGCGAGAGCGAGAGAGAGTGAGAGAGCGAAAGGCAGAGAGAGAGAGACCAGCCTTGAAATCCTATTTGTAATATGTGTTGTCCATCTCAATGTAGCTATTTACTTAGGTTGTTTTTGTTTCGATTTGTTGTTTTCTGTTCTTGACACTTTGTTGTTACCACATGTTCCGGACGATACAGACTGTTGTTCCTTATGTTGTTTTTGAATGGTGTTGTTGATGTATGGTTGTCTGTTATTGTGCGTCTTGCTTTGGCAATACGGTTGAAATGACTGTCATGCTAGTAAAGCTGAATTGAATTGAATTGAATTGAATTGAATTGAGAGAGAGAGAGAGAGAGAGAGAGAGAGAGAGAGAGAGAGAGAGAGAGAGAGAGAGAGAGAGAGAGAGAGAGGGGGGGGGGGGGGGGGGGACGACACACTATGAGGATGATACTTCAATTTGGTTTGTTAAGATTTTCTCGTGCCACAACCTGATCTTGCACACATTTCCTCTTCATGTTGACTTATTCCACTTTATAGAGCGGAATAAGTCTTGAATGAGTGCCTCAATTCAACTGGGAAAGGCCAATTATTGAAGATTATTCATACTTCTGTCCAACTTTTAAGGGAAACATTGATTGGCAAACTCGAAACTTGCCACTGCTGGGGGCTATTTTTCATCTTGTGATTATTCTGTGGGTTTTTGTTCAAACAACAATTGAAACTACAGGAACATCTAAGACTAGAACTCCAAACTCCATCAACACAGCAGGTGAGAAGTTGAATGTCTTTATTCTCTGGCACTCAAGTCTGAATGAGCCAATTACTTTCTAATCCTGGGGTTTATGTCACAAGCCAAACACACTGCTGCAACAATTCACAACAGATTCATCCAGTTCTTTTCAGGTGAATCTCCAAGGCTCTACCACTTTATGTGGTCCATCCAGACCAAAGCACCATTGTTCATTCATACAGTTTCTTCTTTTCTGAAAAGCAGCATGATCCTCCAACAGGTACCCAACAGCCAGAATTTACTTTGAGCTACCGCAGGTCTTGACCCTACCACTAGCCTGCTTTCTAATCTACAGGAAAGTCCACACCTGAACCTGCCAGGCTAGGCCGAAGCCTGCTTTCTAATCTACAGGAAAGTCCACACCTGAACCTGCCAGGCTAGGCCGAAGCCTGCTTTCTAATCTACAGGAAAGTCCACACCTGAACCTGCCAGGCTAGGCCGAAGCCTGCTTTCTAATCTACAGGAAAGTCCACACCTGAACCTGCCAGGCTAGGCCGAAGCCTGCTTTCTAATCTACAGGAAAGTCCACACCTGAACCTGCCAGGCTAGGCCGAAGCCTGCCGAGAAGCCTGCTGCCGTACACAAGGGTTAAAACGTCGACTCCTCACGAGAGATTCCTCCCCTCTCCCAGTGCCCTCCTCCTGGCTCACGACAGCTGGCAAAGTAGTCTGGTGTGTGGTTCCCCTCCTGGAGGAATCCAGGTTGATAAATGTCTTCTAATGAGCAACATCACTGGCCACAGCTCTCTCAGAAGATCCTTTAACATGAAAGGTCGGGGCAGCTTGAGAAATGAGATTGCCGGGATGTAGAGTTCTATCTGAACATGTACCTGTGTCCACCTCTAAGTGGGTGTTCCCTCTCAGATCTTTGGTTGTAAATGCCCTTCAGCTTTCTCATGAATGAAACAGTGGTTAATAACTGAAAATAGCTGCCTTCTCCAGAAAAAAAGGGTGCAGAGGAAGGTTTGAGCTGCAGCATCAGATGGCTATCATCTCTTAAAAGACCCCAGAAATGCAAATCTTTTAAGCAAAGGAAGATTGCGCAACCTCATGAATATTTAACGCTCCTGCGGAAGGGTGAAATGCATTCGGGTTCCTCCTTTCGGTTCGCCTGCCAGTAACTGTCCTGTCAAGAGAGACTATGGATCAGGCGCCCCTCTTTCAACCACCATTTCATGTTGTTTTTCTTCTCATCGTTTCCATCACAACCACACACAGAAATGGAGATATGAATTCAGCAGTTAAAAGATGGACCATGAGGAGCTGGACTCTGCAGAGAAGCATCTTGCTATCTCTCGCCCCTCCCCCCTCATTCTCTATACCCCTCCTTTTCTATCCTGTATCTCTGTCTATACTCCCCTTCCTTTCTTTACCCATTTGTATCTCTCTCTCAATCTCCTTCTATTCTTCTTACCTCTCTTTACCCCTGTCTGTCTCTCTCTCCTTTCTCCTCCATCTCCCTCCATCACCCCCCCCTTTCTTTACTCCACAGTGGTCTCTCTATATCTTTTTCAAACCCCCCTCCCTCTCTTTCACCCTCTCTGTCTCCCCCCCACCCTCTGTTCATCACCCAGCTGAATCCTCTTCCTGCCTTCTCTCTGTCTGTACTTCTATCTTTCTCTCTGTTTATCAAAATCTCTTTCTCCATCTCCCTATAACCCCCCCCCACACACGCACGCACGCACACAGACAGGCAGACAGACAGACAGGACAGACAGACAGACAGACACACACACACACAGACAGACAGACAGACAGACAGACAGACAGACAGACAGACACACACACACACACACACACACAGACACCCACACACCCACACACCACCCTCCCTCGCCTCCCACCCCTCAACTCGTCTTTTCCTCCTCCACCGTCCCTGCATGAAGGCCTTGCTGTTTGTCTTGAGTGCATTAACAAAGCGTACACAACCCGTTGATCATAATGAGATCTTCAGCGCCAGCCGGCAACCGGCACCGTCTTGCTGCAGTCGGAGACACAGCCAGCCGTCTCAAAATGAGACTCGAACAGAGACATCAGGTGATCTGAAGAAGACGTCTCAGAGAAGCCCCTACAGGGGGCTGTGAGTGTTCATCGAGCCCTCGAGACCATATCTATCCTCTCCAGGGCTCAAGGGATGAACCAATGATATTTCTCAGGGGTCCTGAGAACCCATGTCTGAGGGTCTGCTGGGAAGGGGTCTGCGACTCAACCCTGTCCAGGGGGAGGTGCATCGAACCCCCCCCCATAAAGCCTGGGCTTCGGATGATAAACTGTGTACACACAGAAGTCACACAAAGCTAACAAAAGCAGCTAGGGCCTGAAACAGCGTGCCCACTGGGTTATTACTGCTACATGTGTTTGCTGGAAGACAATAAACGACGTAGTGATTAATTGAATTAATCGTAATAATTCTGGGAATGAGACTGGGGGTTATGGCCTTGGAAAGGATAAGTAGCTGATGTCAAGAGACGCAGAGGGAGGCAAAACTCATTTCATGTGAAAGGAAGATTATTTGTTTAAGGAAATACATTGGGTATTTATTGGATTTTTGCTTGTGAACGCTATAATTTCACTTCACTAGTCTGAATGGTGCATTAGGACCGGGAAAGACAGTTTTAGATCAATGCATGCTAACAGGAATTCCATTATGCACATAAGTAGGAATGTTTGTGTTTTTTTTTACGGTCCACTTTGTGACTAAAACTCACCTCACACAATAATAATACCCAGAGATTTGAGATTCTGGAAAGCAGCTTTTTTTTTTTTACAAATTAAAATCTTTTACAGCTTACAGGAATAATTTGAGACAATTCCTGTTTGTGTGTCCTGTCCTCCCAAGTATTGGTAAGACATGTGGTCCTTAAAGGTCTTCAAATAGTCTGCTTTTAACTCTTCCTAAACCCCTTTTACATTTTACATTTAGCAGACGCTTTTGATATCTAGCTCTGAAATAATCTTTTGCTCCATATTTGATCATCTACCACTACTGATATTTATTTTTTATAATTTCTAAAGACTCAAATATTCTCCTGGATCTATGATACTATTATAGCACATCAAGGTTATCATATGTATTAATTTGTGTCTGTGTCCTGTGTCCATAGTGGAGTCAGGTGGCCGAGCGGTTAGAGAATCAGGCTAGTAATCAGAAGGTCGCTGGTTCGATTCCGGCTGTGTCAAATGACGTTGTGTCCTTGGGCAAGGCACTTCTCCCTACTTGCCTCGGGGCAAGTAGGGCAAGTAATGTCCCTGTACTTACTGTAAGTCGCTCTGGATAAGAGCGTCTGCTAAATGACTAAATGTAAATGTCCATACATGTCTTTTGTTTTGGTGCCTCATTTTGCCTTAACTGTTTGTGAAACACAATGGCTCACCCTGGTTGTTGTTAAATGCGCTATAGAAAGACATTTGACTTGATTAAGTAACTAGAGTGTTTTGTTCAGCCAGTAAAACCAAGACATAGAGCCATAAGATACTGAATCAAACTGTTTGTTTGATCCATTTACTGCAATTGTCCTGGAATGTGCATTTATACTGCATGCAAGGGACATTGTGGGAAACAGACATGAAGAAAAAAGAAAAATAAAGCCAGCGGACTAGATCTTTTTCCTGACATCAGGATGTTTCCACACATCAGACAGAAGCACACACATGCTAGTACACGGCTTAGGAACACATATGCCAACTGACACATCGCGTGTAATTGATATATATAATGAGTCTGCCCCTGGGGGGGCAGAGAGCGCCTCCCTAACAAGATTCCACGCTGGCGACCGGGTTCAAACCCGGGTCATCGTCTTCAGACTCTGCTTATGAGGATAGGAGCTGTGATCGTCAGAAGCAATTATACTGTGGCACCTGGACTGAACTTTGGTGGGTGACGCCTGGCTGATGTGTATCTCCCCCATCGTAAAATGATATCTCTGTGATCGGACAGCCACGGTGTAGGGGAGTCAGTCTGTCTATATATGGTAAATGGACTGCATTTATAGAGCACTTTTCCTACCTGAATGGTACTCAAAGCCCTATACATTATTGCCTCTCATTTACATGTTCAGTATCAGTGTCAGTCTGCCTGTACGTTTGTCTGTCTCTGTGTGTCAGTCTGCCTGTAAGTCAGTATGTACATGTGTAGTGTGTAGTGTATACGTGTGTAGTGTATACATGTGTAGTCTGTACGTGTGTACGTGTGTAGTGTGTACGTGTGTACGTGTGTAGTGTATATGTGTGTAGTGTATACGTGTGTAGTGTGTACGTGTGTACGTGTGTAGTGTGTACGTGTGTAGTGTATACGTGTGTAGTGTGTACGTGTGTACGTGTGTACGTGTGTAGTGTGTACGTGTGTACGTGTGTAGTGTGTACGTGTGTAGTGTGCATGTGTGTAGTGTGTACGTGTGTACGTGTGTAGTGTGTACGTGTGTACGTGTGCACGTGTGTAGTGTGTACGTGTGTAGTGTGTACGTGTGTAGTGTGTACGTGTGTATAAAATTTTTCTGCTGCGCCATACTCACATTGAGCTGGAGAGCCTCGACCCACTGTCCAATCATCTTGTAGCCACGGGCCGAGCTGTTGTTCACCTGGTACTGGAACAAGTCGTACCTTCCAGGGGCGTCGCCATTCTTGTTGAATGTCACTGAGGTCCCGGCACTTCCTGTGAGGAGAGGAAGTTACAGTCTCAAGCTTGATCGTCGCTTGCGTTCCGTTTTTCTTCCTTTTTGTTTCGGTCCTCGACCCGTCAGACGAGCTGTGACAAATTGTGACGCGAGCTTGACAACACATCTTGTTTTGAGGCACGCATTCAGCGGTGAGTTTCGATTGACGGCTCAATATTTGAGGGAAGGGGAGGTGACAATTCAATAGTGTGTCGGCCATGGAGGGATGGCTTTTCTGACCTTTCTGATCCTCTGTCGGGCGTGTCTGCACCCGGAGGTTTCTCTTGTATTGAATTATTTTTCATCCTATAAATGTTTTCTTTATCTTTCTCTGCAGCGCGCCCAGCAGTACTTCACTTCTGAATCACAAGGAGAGACATCCTCAGTTCGGACATGCAGACAGGCCCTCTGGTCAGGGCCCTGGAGGGGTTCGTCAGTCAGAGATCCACAGAGTGTACGTGGAAGATTTATTTTGCTATATCAGACTTAATTGGAGAAACAAATGCATTTCCGTTTTGACTGACTTCCTAACATGTTTTGATTGTAACATTTTGGGGAGAAAAAAAAGTTATTTAACTTCCTCTGCGTCTTAGAGACTAATAAGTAATGACATTTTCACCTGTTTTTTCTGGTCTAGTCTAGACTTTCTCCTCACTGTGCTATCTCACAAAGTTGATTGACGTTAAGCAGTACAAGCAGAGGGGGGAAATCATTCTGAACTGAGACTATCAGAGCAGGAGCAGGGTTCCTTGTTAACATATTAGGAAGGAAGAAAAGATTAGTATGCAGAAAGCTTTTAAGTACTTTTATCTCTGCACTTGGGGCTAGGATTTTATAGTGAAACCTTTGGAAATAAGCAAGGTAGTATTAGAAGAAAATTAAAGCTACAACGTTCGTGTTTCCACCAGCTAGTATGTTATCACCTGCGCTCATCTTCTTGATTGGAGGGGAGCATGGAAGTTCTCTTTAAACAATCTCTGTAACATTGGCGGTAAGCAAGGCAGCATTTTATACTATCACTGCACTGGAAATAACTCTAAAAGAGCACAGGCTTGTTGAGGTGGGATTCCTCATTGATGACAACAAAGAACCACTTCCCTCTCTGAACATATCGTTAAGAATAACAAAGCTAATCTGAAATGATTGCATGCATATTGATAACACTGAGTGGGGCTATTAGAGTAATTGGGAGTGTTGTAAACAGCTGAAAGTTGTGTTGTAACAAGGTGTTGGAGAGACCTATCAGCACAGCATCATTCTCCTGTGGTTTGATGCCTGCTACAGATCAATACTAGAGTAATGGCAACCTCAGGCTACAGGGGCCTGCTGTTGACAATGAATCAAAATGTGTGTGTGTGTGTGTGTATGAGTTTGTGTGCGAGTTTGTATGTGCGTGCAAGAGAGTGTGTGCGTGTAACTGTGACTGTGAGAGAGAGAGAGAGAGAGAGAGAGAGAGAGAGGGAGGGGGGGGGCAGACACCGAGAGAGAGAGAGAGAGAGAGAGAGAGAGAGAGAGAGAGAGAGAGAGAGAGAGAGAGAGAGAGAGAGAGAGAGAGAGAGAGAGAGTGAATGTGTGTCTTCCCATATTATTCCGTGTTGGAATGAGGGCATGTAAAAATATCACAAATATCTATTTCCGTTCTGTATCAATTGCATGAATACAGCTTTTATAAATGACCTCATTTGCAACTTGTCAAAACATCCCCTGTATCATCAGCTCTAACATAATAATCACACCTGCAAAAAAGGGAAAAAAGTCCCTGACAGGCAAAACACATGCAATGTGTTTAACTGGGTAAGTAAGCATTCGTTTAGTGTTTAGATATCATGAGATAAAAGATTCCTAGAAAAATAAATAGTTAAAGCAGCCAGGTGGCCAGAATGACTGTAATCTGACATCTACGTTTATGTCTAACACTAAAAAGGAAAATTAGCGCTTTGAGAAGATGCTAATTGCATAGTGACAGTGTCCCTGAGAACAAGATTGCAAGGTGTCGTCTCTGCTCTTTAATGTATGGTCATTTGGAAAAAAGACCTTGGTGTGTCGTTTGGTTTTAATCTGTAGTATTTTTAGTGCACTCTTCATCACTTTAAATCTTAATCGCTAGAGTAAACTTGATGTGGAGACTGTAGTTTAGGATTTAGTCTGTGACAACATTCCTGTGTGCTTGCCATGACAATGAAGGCGTTTGAATTGTTTTCTAAAGAAAGTGCCTTGAACAATTTTGGGGTTTTATTCCTTTGTGTTTGCCTGCGTTGACATCTGTCTAGATGAATGCATTATGCAGTTTAAGAAGGAACATTCGTACCTATCAATGCACAAACAAGGTGTATTTCAGCTCATAGCTACTGTATTAGGCCACCTGCCACCTGACTCCCGGAGCGGTTAGGGAGTTGGACTTGTAATCTGAAGGTTACCGGTTCGATTCCCGGCTGTGCAAAATGACGTTGTGTCCTTGGGCAAGGCACTTCACCCTACTTGCCTCGGGGGAATGTCCCTGTACTTACTGTAAGTCGCTCTGGATAAGAGCGTCTGCTAAATGACTAAATGTAAATGTAATGTAATGTATTACACCTGTTCCAGAACTGTAGCTGTTTACACATTGTAATCTAGCACAGCTAGAATCTACTGTGACGGGTATCCAGTATTCTTCCTGACATTAGTCATCTTCTCGTTGTCCCAAGACCTCCTCTGTAAACCAGGTGTTTCATCCCTCAGGATAACGAACGTGCTATCTCAGGCCTCCACCTTAGCGGACCGCATGGATTAAGGCAAACAAAGGCACTTTGTGTCCTGTCAGTTGGTCTGTGGTGTGTGTGACATCTTGTCTGAAGAGGCTGCGAACAGAGAGAGTGGTGACGTTCTCCACCTGCGCACGGCCAGGAGCAAGCCTCGGGGAAGACAAGCGCACCAGGCCATCACACTCCACCCAGCTCATGGTTGTCAGGGTTTCCCGCAGACAATGTGTTAGTTAAGGTGGTAGGGTGGGGTTTGCAGTCAGACCGGGTGGGGGTGGGGTGGGGGGGGGGGGCTAGTTAGTGCGATAGACTGATGCGTTCTGCAGAGAAGGGAGACTGGCGTTGGTCACGGTTTGGAATGGAAGGGAGAAAACAGGACAGAGTAACACGGGGGATATCGCTATTTTATTTATTTTTTATGGTTGCGATACATGCGTTGCATAGATGATATTCTATGTTCACTTATCTTTGTCTCAGAATTTTTTTTAAGAATCTTGAAGGTTCTTATAGGGGAACCATGTGTGTGTGGACCTTTATTTAGGTCAGGTAGGGCCCTCTTGGGTTCTAAAGAAATATATAGTTTTTCCCTACAGGGATGACAAATTCAGCATGACGGTATTTTCAGTTCACTTCGCCTAAATGTAGTAAGGTACCATTCTCCATGCACACCGCATCAAAGCTGTCTTCAAATCGAATCTCTCTCCTCCTCTGCCCTGTGATAGCGTGGGGCTCTCTTCCACTCACCGTTGAAGCTGACCGTACGGATGTATTTGAGGAGTTTCTTGCCCCCGGCCAGGTCCATCTCGGGGCAGATGCTCGTGGTGTCAGGACACAGGTCCCTCTGCATGTTGTGGATGGCGTGGGCCATGGCGTACACGGCGTCAATCACAAACTGAACCTTCCCTTCCTGCTCGTACTTGGAGTCCGTCCCTATCCTCTCCTGACCTGGGGAGGGAGAGAGAGAGAGACAGAGTGAGAGACAGAGTGAAAGAGAGAGAGAGAGCGAGAGAGAGAGAGAGAGAGACAGAGTGAGAGAGAGAGAGAGAGAGAGAGAGAAAGAGAGAGAGTAAAGAGAGAGAGCGAGAGGGAAAGGTGGATCGTGTGAGTATATATCAACGCAGACTGGTAAGATCGATTGAGGTGATCCACAGCAGCCCACAGTTGATGAGTTAATCCACATTTTTTACACATCACAAACGTGAACCTACAACGTGAACCACATAAACTCTTTCCCCATCCACAGCCTCAGATCACGTCTCCAGTAGTCTCATGACGTGTGTGATCACATTTGCCTCGCCGGTAGTTTATCTTCAGGTGAAACAGATAAAAAGTCATCTTTTAACCTTTTCTGGAACAAAACTATTACAAGGAAAATGATGATGGTATCTGGGATTAGTACGTCCCTGTAATCTGTGCTGCATATTGGATGGAGCAACATTAGGTCTGTGCTTCTGGTATCACCAGCGTGATTAAGTGGACCCGTAGGATTAAACGGAGGCTTATCTGGACGGACGTTTAATGGCAGACTTATCTACCGTGGTCGTGTCTATGATCTGCCCTCGACGCAGCTATCTCCTACCTTGGCCACCTTGATGAAGCTACAGCAAAGGTCACAGTGCCAGCCCCAGCAACAACGGCTCACAAAATACTCCTGGTTTAGTCAGCTTTATGTTCCTGTTGCCCTTCGCTTCAGTCTCTTATGGTTGTTTATAAAAAATAAACCTTAGGGTAACCTTTCCCTTAGCCCCTGGTGAGGTTCTCGCTAATGAACATCGATGTGAGTGGCATGGAAACGGTGCTCTCCTCCACAGCATGTTCAGTCACCCTTAAAAATAGGTCACGCGTGGGAGTTTGGAGTTACAGTCTACAAGGTACACTGGATTTTCATCTTTCAAGTCTCTGTACTCGGGAGAGAAAGCTCCAGTACGACTGTAGTATGGGCTATTTTGGTTTCAAGCAGCAGCGAGGTATTGTTGCGGAGTCTCTCTCTGGAGGGAAGTGAGAGATGCTTCAACTCCCCTAGCCAAGTCTTGGTGCAGGAACATAATCACTCTAGCAAGGAGAAAGGAAGAGAGGCAGCGTTTAGCTTCCAAGACAAAGGTCAGAGTTCACCGAGAGAATCAAGAAGCTGCCATTGGAAGAAAAATAAAAAAACACAAAAGAAAGGAGACAAAGATTTGAAAAAAAAAAAGAAATAATGCCTTAAAAAATAAATGACAAAAAAATGACTAAATGTAAATAATGCGAGGTTTGGAGAGCAGAGAATCGGCGTCTGTTTTGTTTAGATTTAAACCGTCTGAGGGGAAAGCAGAGAAACACACATCTCCATGGTGATGCCTTGCCTTCCCACATTCCTTTTGATCCCTGCAAACCCCCGACAGGCCTTTCACAGCTAATTAGTTACCGTGGTTTTTGGAAGAGGGGGAATATGAAGAGAAGAGGCCAGGACAGCTAGCCTCTCCTTCCTGCAGCACCAACCACTGTGCTTCTTGGCTTGTAGCCTGATCATCAGGCTAAACACATACATGGTCATTACACACAGGCCTGCACATGCAGTGAACTCGCTGTTCAGACGACAGGGCATCACAATCTCTGTCAGGCCTCATCAGCGCTGCCTGTACGTGTAAGCAGTTCTCATTGGTGCTGAGGAGGGAGCGTGATCTCAACACACACACGCTCATGCATATATGCACACACATACACGCACAACAGGCGCAGACACACAAACAAAAGTACACCCACACTCATACATGCACAGACGCACACACACAGAACTCACGATAGAGCATTACAGAGACAAAAACAAAGACGTACTATTTCCTGCTCTGTGATGTATGGAGAGAGGATGCTGTGTCACACTAATTATCTCAACGCAGTATCGTCAGAACGGGAGGCCGGAGAGATCCGGACACCTGGGAAGCATAGATAAACACAGCTCTGACAGAGCTGCAAGGAGACCATTAGGGGTGGGAATATTTTCATACCTCACGTTTTGATTCGATTTTTGGGGTCACGATTCGATAAAAAATCGATTCACGATTTAAAAAAATAAAAAATAAAAAAATACATATTGGGGAAAATGTGTCCAAACCTTTGACTGGTACTGTATATACATATATATGCAAAAATAAATAAAAAATCATGAAAATCTGAATCGCTAGCAGACTGAATCGCGATTAAAATGTTAATCGATTTTTCCCCCCACCCCTAGAGACCATACAGGCGTGGGTTTACGGGCAAGGCCCGAGCCAACCCGACACCTCTACTGTTCCATTTACTGTACTGCAAAATGTTCTCTGCCCACATCACATTTCTACACAATAACAATAACAGCGTTTCATTGTCAGGTGATTGACGAGAGCTGTTAGGTTTGATGGCCACGCTAGCTTATCAAAGACGCAGCGTTTATTACGGTAATGTTTGTTGTCTCCTGATATGCTGGCTGGGAGATGAAGGATCTCCCGTGGATCTGGAGATGTGATCATATTTCACCGAAACCTCATTATTTTATTTGTTTCTATGATGAGTAAAACGCTTTACATTCGTAAAGAGATAGAAAATAACAATGATTTCCTGTACATTCCACTTCAGTATTACAATTTGACGATCTACTTTGTTGTTTTTTAATATAAATAAATGACTAAATTGAAGGAAAGAGCCTGGATGAAAATAGAATATAGAAAATGTATCTAATCAGTCAGATGGATGAGCGGTTAGGGAATCGGGCTATTAATCAGAAGGTTGCCGGTTCGATTCCTGACCGTTCTAAATGAAGTTGTGTCCTTGAGCAAGGAACACGAACCCTACTTGCCTCGGCGGAATGTCCCTGTACTTACTGTAAGTCGCTCTGGATAAGAGCGTCTGCTAACTGACTAAATGTAAGTCGCTCTGGATAAGAGCGTCTGCTAAATGACTAAATGTAAATGTGATGTAAATCTAATGTTCCTTTCTCATGAAGAAGTTTAGAGTGGGTGAGAGGCTCAGAGGAGAACAGTCCATCGACACCTCTTAATCTTTTCACTCGGTGTGGAAAGGTGCTGCCAACTGCTGGCTGTCAGGCCAGTTAGGGGGGTCAGTCTTGCGGAGAGAGAAGCTCTACTCAGGAAAGGATGGAGAACAGGCTGAAGCAGAGTCTGTTAGGGGTCATTTGGCTGTCTAACAAAAAACTTTTGTACATCCTGATTTGAGCACTGCTAAGGTGCGTACAGTAACTCAGTCTTCCAAAACGTGTCTGAGGTTTTCAGAATCAGAAGGGGTTTTAGTAGGGGACGTGGAGCTAAGCAGCCCTGTGGAGGCCTGACATGTCAGCCTTCACTCAACAGGCACTGATTTTGCCGCCTGTTTTTCCTTTAGAAAGTTGACCCCTTCACCACACGTCTTCCAGTGAGACCGGGACCCCTGCAGGCTCTCTGAGCTGGGTTTTCCACCCACACGGTGGCAGGGCCACACTCAGCCTCGCATCATCACCCCGGGGGCTCCATGACCCTGTGGGAGCAGATTGGCCCCCTGCTGTCTGGGGGCCACAGGGAACCATGGAGCCTTGAAACCACTGAGACACGGAACCAAGGAGACACAGAACCACCGATACAGAGAACCAATTTGCTATAGAACCAAGAAAACACAGAATGAAGAAGACATAGAACCAAGAAAACACAGAATGAAGAAGACATAGAACCAAGGAGACACGAAGGGAGGTCCACCCAAACACAGCCCAGCACCAGGTGTTAGTGCCTGGGGTCAAATACAAAAAGACATCTGCACACCATCTTGATTTGCATATTAAAACATTTTGCATGCTAAAAAAAGGTCTAAGTACCGAAACGTTGCAGAAATCCTGAAAGCAGACACAGACATTTTTTATTTGATGACTTGAAGGTCAGCCAGGCTCTGTACCACATAATGTGTGTGTCTGAGTCCACCGCTTCTCACAGAACATTTGTTGGCAAACCTGCCACCAGTTTATGCCTCTGTTCCTGCTTCCTATAACGTACTGCAGATGCAGGGAGTAGCTTTCCTCTCAGCCAATCAGGACGGGTGATGTGTACCGCCCCACACAGCCTCCCATCCAGGGTACACAACAGCTGCTGTGGCAGGTCGTTAGTAACAGAGAGAACAGTACACACACTCCTGCTGTTGGAACCCAGGGATTGAGAAATGTAAGAGAAAGTTGAAAATAGAGAAAAAGGTTACTCTGAAACTTTTGGGGGAAGATTGGTCATTCCCAAGACTCTTGTTCTCAGACGATCTTTTAAACTAGCTAAGATGGATGGATGGATAAAGTACAAATACTTCATTAATGTACTTAAGTAGATTTTTCTGGTATCAGTACTTTACTTCACTATTTATTATTCAGAATTTTTTTTACTTTCACTCCTTACATTTTTACACAAATATCTCTACTTGCTACTTGTTATACTTTCAAAAAAAAGTTTGGAAAGAAAGTTTGGAAATGTTGAAGAAGAGAATAATCAATGATGTAAAAGAAAATTACATCATTGATGTCTAATTGTTTTTTACTTTCACTCCTTACATCTTCACACAAATGTCTGTACTTTTTTACTTCTGACATTTTCAAGCCAGACTCGTTACTTTAGTTTTAATCTGTATTTGGTAGCATGATCTCTCCTCTCCTCACTGTGTGTGGAAAAATATTTTCAATATATATATTTTTTTATGTTTCAAAACAAAGTTTCTAAGGTTGAAAATATTTTCCAAAAAAACGTTTTGAAAGGTTAAAAAAATAGATTTAGAAAAAAGCCTCATTTGTCAATGACAGAACAACTCGAGTGTGCCTACGACTCATCCAGGTACTAGCAGTGTCTTGCAGCCCTGAATATCCCAGCGATCACGTTCACTAGCTTCACTCAGACACATGCTCCAGGTACTGCAGAGCAGACCCCCCCAACAGCTAGCGCATAGCGTGATCACAAGTGTGTACAAGTCTCTGGAACCTTCTGATCAGACCTAACAAACTCTCATTACTGGGCTATTGCCATGGTATGTGTTACCACGGATACAGCAAACCTTCTGATCTCTCCTACTTTGACCTCTAATCATGTAGGTGCTCCTTCCTTTTGATTATCATCAAATAGAGAAACACAACATGAGACCGTACGTTTTAAACGTATATACATGTACGTTATATATACGTTATATACAACCACACTTCCCTATGGTCCAGGTTGGTCTATTTAACAGGTAACCTCACTGTCTTCTGATATTCCTGCGTGGCCCGGCTCTTTGTAACAGTCTCCTCCAGCCCAGCTCCTTTAATGGGCAGCCTGTGAAGGGAAATGATGGATATCACGAGCTCTCCGCAACTGATGTGGAGACGTGGCCTTTGCGGTACACGCGGATCGTGAGGCAGAGAGAGCGGTAGTACGGCCAAACTGCCAAAGACTAATCATCTCTATGGATTTCATGAATCTTTCAACGATTCAATATACCTGATGAATACCTAATATCCGAGTCTGCGAAATCAAATTTCTGATTGGTGCTTTAATATACACATTGGAACACGGCAAATGAATTGACTGCTGTGCCCACGTAGAAATAATGGTCTTTTTTGAAAGAACACTGCTTGAGAGTTCACAATTGAATATCGGATTTTCTGTAGCACTCTCATTAGGAGCATTTCAAAGCTTAAGTTGTCTGGTTTGCTGTCTTTCTGACTGGTGTGGTACAGTGAGTGTGCGTGTGCGCTGTGAATAACTTTGTACGTGTCTGTGTTGGTTTGGTTGTCTCACTGTTATGACTAATTTGTGTTTGTGTGTCTGTGCGTTCTTGCGGGTATTTGTGTGCGTGCGTGTTTGTGTGTGTATGTGTGTGTGTGTGTGTGTGTGTGCGTATGTTCTCTCCCGTCCAGAGAGCTGCTGGGGTTCCAGGGGGATTCTGAGCCAATCACCCAGAAACAGAGGAGCGAGGATGAACACAGCTCATTCCGTAATTGAAGGCTCTTTTCTAGGGGGAGACTCAAGCTTTTCTCTCTCTTAGCAAAGTAAAGCAGCTTCCTCATCTGCAATGGAAAGCCCCCTCCCTGGGCGGGAGCAGTGTCATGGTGCTGCAGCCATGGGGATACTGAGAGAGAGAGAGAGAGAGACAGAGAGACAGAGAGACAGAGAGACAGAGAGACAGAGAGAGAGAGAGAGAGAGAGAGAGAGAGAGAGAGAGAGAGAGAGAGAGAGAGAGAGAGAGAGAGAGAGAGAGAGAGAGAGAGAGAGAGAGAGAGGGAGAGAGAGAGAGAGAGAGAGAGAGAGAGGAGAGAGGGAGAGAGAGAGAGAGAGAGAGAGAGAGAGAGAGAGAGAGAGAAAGGCTAAGAGAGAGAGGGGGGGGGGGGGCAGGGGACTACAGAGACAACTGAACACAGTACCTACGTCTAGCAGCGATCGATAGTTCCAATAGATGGTGTTCATTAAAGATACTGTGCATGTGTGAATTGTCCAACTAATTGCGGTACAGTATTGACAGTCAGACACATGAGTTTCTGTTCTCGCTTCTTAAAAAGTTACAGTAAAGTTCAAAATCCAAAGTAATGGATGGGCTACACTCAAACACCAGTCACGGTGAAATAATGATGTTCATTATAAGTTTGCAACTGCAGGAAAACCCAAAGTTGTCGACCCACGCATCACATAACTGTCGTTGTGGGTTACATAACCGTTTCATACAGTTCATTCATGAAGAGAATCCTATCTACTAAGCATATAATTGAGAATATCATTCAGTCATTGCAATTCTTGGGGTTAAATAGATCTGAGTGGTGTACCCTCACTTTGGAAAAAGGAAATTAAGGGGAAAAGGAACAGGAAATGAAGGAAAGAGGAACAGGAAATGAAGGAAAGAGGAACAGGAAATTGGAAAGAACCACTTGATTCTGAGAGGCCTATTCTGTCGATGATCGACTATTACGATCAATAAACATCATTGAGTAATTCTCTGATCCTTAACACTGGCTCGTTTGTTGTGGTAGTTCACAGCAAAAAGCTATTTATATAGAATACAGCAATACTGTAAAGTGTCACAACTGTAACAGGAAACAGAAACCTGTAACAGGAAGTAAGAGGAACAGGAAACAAGAACCTGTAACAGGAAGTAAGAGGAACAGGAAACTGGTACCTGTGCACTTCCTGCTTGTGTCCTCCTTCTTGGAGGAACTCATGAGCTTGCAGTTGAAGTTTTCCTCCCAGTACTCTGCAAACCATACGTTCCTGCGGTTGTTCTCTAATGTTCTGGATGTGAAGTAGGCGTCAAAACCTGGAAAGATGGATGAACATTTTAAGTTTCATGTATTTTTCCTTTACCTTTTATTATTTATTATTATGCAGTTTTATGTAACAGTTTTCACAAAACTCTCCGTCCATCTCTACCATGTCTTAAGGCACCATCTTCAACGGTTAAGTTTAAGCCTGCCAAGTTAAGACTCAATGGTACTGTATGTACATATATGTAATATTCAGATTATCTTTCTGTGTTTTCATTTATCGTACGCCTATCTACGAGGGTCTTTTATAAGCTTTGGAAACGGGTTATGCAGAGTAGTAAAGAGATCTTTTGGTCTGAAGTTATAAATAAGTTTTGTCACTCCCCCCCATGCTGCGCTGGCATGGGGGGGGAGTGACAAGGTAGTATTGAGGTGTCCTTGTCATTCACTAATGTCAAAGCCCAGAGCAGGGACATACATATTCATCTCTCCTGGGCTAAATATAGGACCTGACCTGAAGTTTTGCATGAACTGGAACCTCTGCTCAATAAAGCAGTATGTATAAAAAAGTGATGTGGATACGACTTGAAAAGGATCCATTACAGCAAGGAAGCAATTCATTATTCAACAACTTTATGAACTGCAAAGACTTCCAACTCTAGCTCAAAGTGTAGAAAATCATTTTCACAGATCTTCGCCCGTAGGTGCAGCAAGGCTCTGGCTAAAAGAGATGTTTGTGTCGCTGTTACATTCAGCTCGGAGGACTTAGTGCAGTGGGGACAACACGGAGAAGAGATGTTTTAATAATGTGAATATAGCTCTGCTCCGGATGGTTCTACTGTTTTGTTTATGTGTTGACGTGTCTGGTATGGGCCTGGTTGAGGCAGGATGGCCCAAGGTTGCAGAAGGATACCAGCTGAGATGAAGCCGAGCCCAGTGGGAGGGAAAACTGAAGCCATGCAGGGTTCAAGCCCCAAACACATGAGTCAACCAGCACACCTAAATAAAACAAGTCCCGACATCTCAGCTCTAAAGTTTTTTTGTTTTGTTTGTCACACACACGAAAACCTCCTGCCTCCATGATCCAGATCTTTCTCAGGAGCGACCAGGGAAGCCCATCCACCAGCGCATTAGAACAGCCCACACTCCAGCTCTGCTCTGTCACCGTCGCCGTGGGCGATTCTCAGCGACAGGGACTGGAGCACCTGACACAGTAGATACACAATTGGGGTCTTGAAGTGACACTCTGCCTCTCCTCTGTGGTGGGGTGTGGCGTGACGGTGGCGGGGACGCCGGGAGTGTCACGGGAAGGTCAAACGGCGCCCGGCGCCTTCGCCCTCAGGGACAAAGAAGCTAAGACAACAGGCCTCCTCGCCTCAATAATCACAGTGATGCATCGCAACCTCTTCAACGACTGCTGACTCATGCCTGGCTGCCTCTCAGCCCGGCTGCCTCTCAGCCCGGCTGCCTCTCAGCCCGGCTGCCTCTCATCCCGGCTGCCTCTCATCCCGGCTGCCTCTCATCCCGGCTGCCTCTCAGCCCGGCTGCCTCTCAGCCCGGCTGCCTCTCAGCCCGGCTGTCTCTCAGCCCGGCTGCCTCTCAGCCCGGCTGCCTCTCAGCACCTACACACTCCAGAGGAGCACGTCACGGGTCCGTCGAAACAACCATCGCTGGTTACCAGCTTCAACAAGACGCGGTCAACATGTGGTTCATCGACAATAAATGAACCTGCATCCATAAACTGTCAGTGCAACAACTGTTGTTTGTTTTTCGTCTCTCGTATATCAGTCGTATAAAAAACCCCTCTGGGTATTGGCGAGGCAGCTGGACACCTGGAGGAGTGAGCGCAGGACAACAACAGGAGAGACAGGATGGTTAACGGCATTGTTAGGAAGCAGGGGATAAGATTCCCCGGATAGAGAAGAGACGCAGGTTGGGCTGATCGATCGATAAGACACCTCAGGACTGAGAGAAACTAGAAAGTTCTGCCAAAGCTTCTGCATTATGCATGCGCCGGAATTCTGGAAGCTCTTGTCGGGAAGGACACTGCAGACAATTACATTGTGATTCATCGGTGCGATCATTTGTGTGAATGAAGGGTCTGGACGAACGTGTCACTCGCTCATTTAAAGCAGAAATGCTTATGTCATAGAAATGGAACATGGAGATACTTATGTAGTTTATTTTCTCTTCAGTAATGCCATATCTCTCAAGACAAAAAGAGAAAGGGAAGGACAGAGAGAAAGGGAGATAGAGAAAGGAAAAGAGGAATGGAGAGAGTGCAGTATTATTACGGCTAAGGGTATCAAGGTTAGATTGAATACTGCTTTCTTAAAAGAAGAGAAATTTCAGAAACCTACTGTACTAACAAGAACAGAACTCCAAAATGTTTCTACTCCGAGCACAATAACTGTGACTTCAAGCATTGATGAACATGTTTCTGAAAGGGAAGTTGTAGCGGAAATTCAACATTCGGGTGAATGAAAAGTAAGATGAGGAACATTCAAAACAACAATTTGATAAGAATGAATAAACCAAGCAGCAGAAAACAGTAAGGCAAATAAAAAGCCTGGACATCTGACTGCCAAAAACGATTTACATCATGAATGCAATCGTATGCATGAAGATTGTGTCAATATTTCGTAACTGTATTTCCATGTGTGTACACTATGTGTGTACTCTATGTGTGTGTGTGTGTACGTTTGTGTATCTTTCAGTGTGTGCATCTACCACCTTCTTGCATTCTCGAGTTGCGTGTGCCCATATTCCAGCGGGTGGGGGTGGGGGAGATGGTGGTCTGGGGACCGGAAGGCAGCAGGCAGCCCCGAGCGTGGAGGCCAGCCAAAGCCCCCAGAACCCCCCCTGCTGCAGGACACCATGTAAGGAACAACAAGCAGCCAAACAAACAGGCCCTGCTGGAGATCACAGCGGACCCAAGTCCCAAGCTGTGACTCCAACGGACGAACGAAACCTCGACTAGCGAGCGGGAAGAATCCAGCTGGAAGCAGGATAGCAGACGGCTTTCTACTCCTCCGCCCTCGTTAAAAGATCCAACCTCTACGCCCGTTTGAAAGGGTCGCTGATTCAAAGAGAAATCAAGGTGTTCTGTGATGTCGGGAGACGAAACATGATCACCTCTGATTTCAGTCTGCGATGAAGGTGAAACTCATAAGTGATCACCGCGCAGGGAGCGAGAATACTGAAGACATATGAGAGGAGGAAGGAGGACTGGGGGGGGGCATGAGTGAAAAGATAATGAGGATATAAGAAAGAAGATTGGGGTTGAGATGGGTGTGTGTGAGCTGAGCTAAAGCCTCGTTATGTGATCCGCGTCTGGGCTGGAGCTTCTCCACTCTTCCATCTCCCTCACCCTCGCTCTACTCCGTCTCCCTCACCCTCGCTCTCCTCCATCTCCCTCACCCTCGCTCTCCTCCATCTCCCTCACCCTCGCTCTACTCCATCTCCCTCACCCTCGCTCTCCTCCATCTCCCTCACTCTCCTCCATCTCCCTCACCCTCGCTCTCCTCCATCTCCCTCACCCTCGCTCTACTCCATCTCCCTCACCCTCGCTCTCCTCCATCTCCCTCACCCTCGCTCTCCTCCATCTCGGTCACCCTCGCTCTCCTCCATCTCCCTCACCCTCGCTCTCCTCCATCTCCCTCACCCTCGCTCTCCTCCATCTCCCTCACCCTCGCTCTCCTCCATCTCCCTCACCCTCGCTCTCCTCCATCTCCCTCACCCTCGCTCTCCGTCACGGGGGAGATGCAAGCTGACAGGCTGACAGGCTGACAGGCTTCAAGGGACGGCTCAGACTGAGCTTGTTAACTGGTACATAAGCAGTCAGAGCACTGACAACCAATCAACCAGAGAATGAGAGCAGAAAAAAATAAAATAACCACCTCCCCAGACCTGCAAGGACCCTCAAGAATAGAGCAGCATGAGAAGCAATGGATCATATTTGATTCAATAACAGAGAAATGTGTGATAGGGAAGAAGGATTTTATATATTTATTTATGTATTATTGGGCTTTGTGGAGCTGCAGGGACATGAGTGAGAAAGTCATCCGTCCATCACTTCAGATATGAGTCATGTTTTAAACATGGACCGAAAGATTAAACTCAATCCGTGCCCATCTACTGTCCTCTCACACACACACACCTACACACATGCACCAACACACACACACAACAAACAGAAACACACAACACACCAGTACCAACCCTGTATTTGCACTAAAACAAAGAGCTGCTGTTGTCAGATGGGTAGTCAGGTGGCTGAGTGGTTAGGGAATCGGGCTACTAATCAAAAGGTTGCCGGTTCGATTTCCAGCTGTGCCAAATGACGTTGTGTCCTTGGGCAAGTCACTTCACCCTACTTGCCTACTTACTGTAAGTCGCTCTGGATAAGAGCGTCTGCTAAATGACTAAATGTTGTGTGCGTCTCCCAGGAGGTCTGTGTGTGCGGCTTAGGGAAAGCAGGCATCTACTGAATATAAGCGCAACACACCAGTTCAAGCTCGTATTGATCCGAAGGACCATGTTGAATGGTTAAAGGCATGGCACTATGTCACTTTCAACTCCAGTTGCTGCATTGTGTCAGTATCATACCTGGTCACCCTGGTCACAAGTCCTGCCTTGGTCACCGGGGTAGGTGAGTGGCGAGAGAGGGTTTTTGTGGCAGCTGTGGTGGTCATGAAGCGTAACAAGCAGGCATGAAGCTTTTTGTTGTTGGCGTAATTGACTTTGCATGTGGCTTTAACTCAGCAGGGTCCACCAGCAGGAGGTGGACAGCCATACTGACACCACAGCCTGCAGAGCTGATCAACCTGACTCTCTCTCCCTGCCTCCTTACCTCCAAATAACTCTGTGTCTTTAGATCCAATTCTGTCAGTCTGTCTCTCTCTTTTTATTCTCTGTCTCAATCTATATCTTTGTGTTCGAGCTCCCTGCCTCCCCTCTCTCTCTCTCTCTCTCTCTCTCTCTCTCTCTCTCTCTCTCTCTCTCTCTCTCTCTCTCTCTCTCTCTCTCTCTCTCTCTCTCTCTCTCTCTCTCTCTCTCTCTCTCTCTCTCTCTCTCTCTCTCTCTCTCTCTCTCTCTCTCTCTCTCTCTCTCTGCCTCTCTCTCTCTCTGCCTCTCTCTCTCTCTGAGTCTTTAGATCAAATTGTCTCTCCACCCTCTCTCTTTCCCTCTCCCCCTCCCTCACTCATTGGCTCAACCTCAAATTCGAAATCCTTCACTCCCAATATCTCTTTTCAGCTCAAACTCTGTATTTCTCCCTCCCTCCCCCTCCCTCTCTCTTTCCTCTTCTCTCCTCAATGAGCCGGGCTCCTCATCGCACACCCATCCCCGCCCCTCCTTTCTCCCCCCGAGGTCAGGGAAGAGGGAACATAAATGATGAGCCAATAAAGAGGCCAGTATCCCAGACAGGCTCTGAGGGGCGGCTCTATTAGCATGCCACCTGTGGGTCTCCCACAGCCAATAATGAGAAGCAGTCAGCAAGCCAGCCCCCGCTGCCAGCCAGCCAGCTAATCAACCAGTCAGCCAGCTAACAGCTAAGCCAGTCGGCTGACTGTCAGTCGTTCAGTCATCAAGCCCCAGTCATCCAGCCAGTTAACCAGTCAGCCCTTCTAATACAGCCCGTTCCCCACCCCCGTCACCTAGTCAGCCATCCAGCCAATCAGCCAGCCAGCCCGCTGTTCAATCACTCAGAGAGTCAGTCGGCCAGGCAGCCCAGGGTCACTCCGGCAGAGTTTACCAGCCAGTCTGAAGGTCTCACTTTCCTGGGTTCTGCAGTGCACTGACAGTTATGCACCAGGGCATACGGACAGTGTCTGAGGCGATGAGCAGAGGCACTAAGTGGTCATGAAAAGAGAGACTGACCCCCTGCTGTGACAGAGAGCTGGATGGGTACAACAGCAGGACATCACTGACTCGGCTGGTCTTGCTACGGAGGCAGACTGGGCAGGGAGTCCCTCAGCGTGGGAGCACCGTGGGAGGCAGACCTACCAGGGATGGGGGTTCTCTTGGGGAGGATGGTCACAGCGCCAATGGCGGCATCCTCCAGCCCGTGGATGGGACTGTTCTTGGCCCCCCAGCTGTCCGAGCCGATCCACACGAAGTGACCCACTTGGTCCGCTCGTTTACTGGCATTCAGCACACCCCTGTTGATAGACACACACACACACATTGAGTGCCCTTACAGTCAGACCCGCTGGGTGATGAGAAAAGGGATTATAAACAGTATCAATGTGAATAGGCACACACACACACACACACACACACAGAGAAGAACACACACTTAAGTGGCACATGCTATTTCTTTGCAGCTGAAGAGTACCCAG
>NC_090050.1:22364156-22507530 GCF_038355195.1 Osmerus mordax
GTCAGGTGGCTGAGCGGTGAGGGAATCGGGCTAGTAATCCGAAGGTTGCCAGTTCGCTTCCTGGTCATGCAAGCTGACGTTGTGTCCTTGGGCAAGGCACTTCACCCTACTTGCCTCAGGGGGAATGTTTCTGTACTTACTGTAAGTCGCTCTAGATAAGAGCGTCTGCTAAATGACTAAATGTAAATGTAATATACTAAGGGTACATAAACTAGCAGTACTAAGTGGAATTAGAATTAAATAAAATATACAATAAAATACAATATAAGTTGCTGTAAAGCAATGTGTATGTGTGAGATCAGGGCTGTTCGGTCGGTAAACAGCCGGGGCGCTCGTTGTTAAACGGCTCAGAGGAAGACCGGGTTGCACCTGAGCTCGGCTCATACTCTGACAGGACAGGAAATTAATGAGGGCTGAGTCAGAAAGAGTCCTACACAAGGGCACACTGCTCTTACACATCTGAAGGTGTGGTCTACCCCCGCCCCCCCCCCCCCCCCCCAAGCGTGACCTCCGTAAATCACAAACACATATGACACACAGATGACAGACGATAGATAGGCTTGTCTAACCATGAGACACATGCAAGTCTCTCTCTCATTGCTATCCCTCGTCTTTCTGTCTCTCTCTCTCTATTGCTCCTCTCTTTCCCTCTCTTTACCTCTCCCTCTCTTTCCCCTCTGCTGTCTGTCTTTCAAGCCACCCAGCCCCCCCCCCCCATCCACTCACACCCTCCGGCATCCACCTCCTTGCTCCCCATCTCTCTCGGCTCCCTCGCTCCTCTCCTCCTGTTCTCCCTCGCTCCTCTCCTCCTGTGCCCCCTCCTTCTCTGCGCCAGGATGCTGATGGCTCATTTGCTTGCCAGGTGTAGACTGAGGTTTTACATGGCGACTGTATCGCAGCTCACAACATTAGTTTGACAGACAGCCCCTCTTAATTGGTTCTTCAGAGCTTGTTGATGTATTGCTTTTTTATCATACCACTTGAAGAGCGATCAGAGCTCTCTGCGAAATGAATGTTTGGGATTCCAGGCACTTGTCATCATTATTGGCACAATTTACTCCCCACCTGGAGTTAACGTTACTGCTCCATGATAGAGAGAGGGGTAGAGAGAGAGATAGGGAGAGAGAGAGGGGTTGAGAGAGACATAACGAGAAAGAGAGAGAGGTAGAGAGAGAAAAGGAGAAAAAGAAAGAGAAAGCGATAGACAGAGATATTAAAGAGAGAAAGAGAGGATTAAAGAGAGAGTGCGAAAGAGAATGAAAGAGAGAGAGAGCAAGAGAGAGAGAGAGAGAGAGAGAGAGAGAGAGAGAGAGAGAGAGAGAGAGAGAGAGAGAGAGAGAGAGAGAGAGAGTCAGGTGCCATACTCTCCAGGTCAGGGGGACACAAGTCTCTCCTCTCTTGCCATCTCCAGTCATCAGTGCATAATGTAACAGCGATCGCATACCTTATGAAGGTGCTGAGGTTCAAACTGCTGAGAACCACAGAGAAAACATGCTGTCTACTGTTGACCTGTCTGAGATTATTACAGTCATACCAGGAGCAGGTGGGGGATCAGCAACCACACAAGATAGGTTACATATCCAAGATGGCAGCTCCTATTCACTGCTATTGATCTGCTGAGAAGCTCTGCCCAGAGGCCTTGAGTTAGCAGGAGACAGGTTGATAGGCAGGTGTGTGGAGGAGGGTTATACTGCTGGAACACCCTATCAGAATGGGTCAGGTCTGTAACTAGGTAACTGTATAACCACACAGGCATGACTGAGAACAGGTAGGTCTGCAGGCAGGCAGGTTAGACTGTCACCTGGCAACCAAAACTGTAAACAGGCAGGTAAGACTGTAATCTAGCAACCAAGACTGTAAACAGGCCTGAAAGATTGTAACTAGCGAGGTAAAACTGTAACCAAGTCACCACGACTTTACATTTACATTTAGTCATTTAGCAGACGCTCTTATCCAGACCGACTTACAGTAAGTACAGGGACATTCCCCCGAGGCAAGTAGGGTGAAGTGCCTTGCCCAAGGACACAACGTCAGTTGGCATGACCGGGAATCGAACTGGCAACCTTTGGATTACCAGCCCAATTCCCTCACCGCTCAGCCACCTGACTCCCACTTTAAACAGGCAGGTGAGACTGTAACCAGTACAGGAGAGAAGATATCTCAGATCCGTCAGGGGGAGGTCATATGGAGCTTAGAGTAACAGTTCATCTTCCTAAACCCTTTAGAAATAAAGCACCTGCCAGCTCTTTATCTCCTGGTCTCTCTCTCTCCATTTCTGTCACTCGCCCACTGACTACCTCTCTATTTCTCTTTTTATATTCATACATATAGAGTAGATACAGGCTATGTACGTGCATATATCTCCCCTTGCGACTGACTGTGGAGAAAATGAATCTTGTTTTAAAGCCATGCTGCTCCTCTCCTGCACCTAAGCTCATTTGTTGCCATGGTAGCCTCGATGTTAAATTTCTTTACAGCCATCAACCAAAGACGTCTCGACAGAGACTTCAGCACTCAGGTGAGGGCACAGTTGTGTACAGTACTGCACAGTACTGCACGGTACAGTACTGCACGGTACAGCACTGCACAGCACAGCAGGTACTGCTGCAGGTGCACTGGAGGAATCACAGTCCCGGCTCTGGGGAGCCATCAGTCACGCATGACCAGAGCTCCGAGATGCCCGCAAGGCAGCTGACACACTCTCCTCGGCCCAGACACTGAGAGGCTTCTCATAAAGAGCGGGACTTATCACCTCCTCGGCAGTCTGCCCGGCGACTCGGGCCCCAGGGGACCAATCCCAGAATACCTGGATCATCCGAGATACAATATTTATCCAGGTAATCATTTTCAGGTTAATCCATGTCGGTATCCCAGGCCTTGGGAATGAGGTAAAATTGAACTTCATTGTGCAGCAACCGGACCTGACATAGCTTGGAGGAGAGTCAGAACGAGCGAGGCCGAGTCTTCCTTCTCTCCTGACTGATCCTAACGGCCATGCTGACATCGCATGGACTCCAAAGTGTAATTAAGAATTCGGAAATACTGTGACTATCACTGCAGTGAAGTATCATCTCGTGATAAGTCAGTATTTCCAATTTTTCAAGGAGAGAATCTTGATAGGAAATCGTTATTATTGAATTTCTGTAAAGCTTTATCAGCAAACATTGCTGATAAAAAAAACAATTAATAAGAGGAAACCGGACAGGAAAGGCTTAGAATATAGAGCAAGGTCTACGTTTATGGCAAAACAGTCAGTAAAATCATCTAGATACTGTACAGTGTTTAAAAAATAGTACATTTACATAACCATAAGAGCCATTCCTGTGTACAGTAAGTAACTGGTCAGACTGTCTGAAGTGAGAACATGACACAGAAGCTACTGTAAACAGACGTATGAAAGGGCTTCCCCTAAGACGGAGCGAGTGGTCCTGAGGGACTGTGCTGTTCAAAAGGACTGGCCTTTTGTCTCAGACCTTCACTTTTATCTAACCTCGTTTGTCATCTGCAGGAAGCAGCTGATGTGAGGAGAGAGAATGGAAGAGATGAAGCGAATCAAACGAGAGAGAAAGAGAAAGAAAGAAAAAGAGACAGAGAGAAAGGGAACTTTCTTTTTTCTCCTAAGTGCAAAGTTTAGGCCCAATCTCTATAAAACCTACAGGACATAAGTTTTTAACTAATTCTCAAACATCTAGATAAGTGCTCTGTCCTTTTGTTCAACTTAAAACTCGCTTGATTGTTTTGAAAGGATAAATCAGCGGTGAAACCACCTTATTACGACTTATAGTATACAGCTGTTTTGTAGTTGTTGTGGGATAAAATTTAAATCTCTCTGATGTGAGACGTACTTTATGCTTACACAAACACATACAATTGCATTAGTTTACCCTCACAGCAGGCTACGAATCACATAATTACCCCCCCCCCCCCCTCCACCTTCTTTTTCCATTGTTCGTGGGCAACAGAAGTAATGAATTACAGCCAAAATGTGCCTGTTAGCATTAGTTCCCTGTGCTGTGTATCTCCTCTCTGCTAGGATGTTCCAGGATATTTACAGCAGTGGAGTCGACCTTGAGGTGCAGGGAGCAGGGATCTGGGAGCTGGGAGCAGGGAGCTGGGAGCAGGGAGCAGGGAGCTGGGAGCTGGGAGCTGGGAGCAGGGAGCTGGGAGCTGGGAGCAGGGAGCTGGGAGCTGGGAGCAGGGAGCAGGGAGCAGGGAGCAGGGAGCTGGGAGCTGGGAGCTGGGAGCTGGGAGCTGGGAGCAGGGAGCAGGGAGCTGGGAGCTGGGAGCTGGGAGCTGGGAGCAGGGAGCAGGGAGCAGGGAGCAGAGAGAAGGGCCGGTTGGAGCAGAAAGCAGAACACAGAGGAGCCTGGCCTGGTCTCTCAGAGGGGAAGAGAGAGGGAGGAATACAAGACGAGAGGGGGAGAAAGGGGGGAGAAAGAGAGAGTGAGGTAGAGAATGAGAGAGGAAGTGACAGAGGAATAGAAGAAGAGAGGAAGGGAGGTAGAGAGAGGGAGAGAAAGATAAGTTCAAGGGACAAGAGTGGGTGCAGAGAGAGAGAGAGAGAGAGAGAGAGAGAGAGAGAGAGAGAGAGAGAGAGAGAGAGAGAGAGAGAGAGAGAAGCAGGGAGAGAGGACTGGAGACAGAGAAAGAAAGCAAGAGAGAGGGAAAGAAACAGGAGAGAGATGAAGCGAGGGGCGCATGGAAGACAGAATCGTGGAAGAGAGCCAACTTCTGCGATGGCCTCTGCCAGGACAACGCTTCCACAACCTGGGCCTTAGTATCCCAGGACAACGCTCCCACAACCTGGGCCTCAGTATCCCAGGACAACGCTCCCACAACCTGGGCCTCAGTATCCCAGGACAACGCTCCCACAACCTGGGCCTCAGTATCCCAGGACAACGCTCCCACAGCCTGGGCCTCAGTATCCCAGGACAACGCTCCCACACCCTGGGCCTCAGTATCCCAGGACAACGCTCCCACAGCCTGGGCCTCAGTATCCCAGGACTTTCTCTTCTATCAGGTTGGACCACAGACTCTCTTTCAGAGGCACTACATTAACATCTGAAAATAGGCAATTTAGCAATGTCCTTGTTTTCTTCTGCAGTGACAGAGCATCAATCAATCAATCTTTGTTTAAGTTCTTCCCCAAAAAACGATTGATCGCTAATTAACGCCATTCAATGGGACTGACACAGAGAAAATTGAAAAGGAAGACTTTATTGATTCTACTGTGTTGAGTATCGAACAGGGGGGAAAGGGGGGGGGGGGTGCAGTCTGCCACGACAGAACGGCAACACTGGTGGAACCAGGAGACGTTACGTAAGAGGAGCCGGTAAAAAAACAGAGAAACCGTTGATTCGAGTGGAAAACAAATTCCTATCCACAGACGCGGTAAATCAGTATGACGGGCCTAAATGGGTCAAGTTTTCTGAACATCAAAACACAAATCACATGAACCGAGTAAATGAGAGGAGAGGAAAAGAGGAGAGGAAAAGAGGACAGGAAAAGAGGAGTGGAGAGGAGAGGAAAAGGAGAGGAGAAAAGAGGAGGAGAAAATAGAAGAGGAGAGGAGAGGAGAGAAATGGAAAGGAGAGGGGAGGGGTGGAGTGGTGATGATAAAGACCCCCGCCTCTCAGCTACCATGGCAACAAACGAGTTGAGGTGCCAATGAGGAACAACACGTCTTATGTTGGAGGAACATTCCGGGATCATTTCGACATGTCATTAAAGCCAGACATTGTCGAGGCAATCTGCAACATTTAGCTCTGGGACAGCTGGGACAAGTAGTTTGCTGAGAGAGTTCTGAATCTTTCTGACTGGCTGTCACAGACATCAAATACCAGATGTCATTGCAAGGGATTTCCATTGTGTCAAATCAAGATTGAAGGAGATTGAAAAGTGAAATATTTATGTGAACGGCGCTGAAAAAAGAAAAAAAAAAAAAGAGTATTTCTCAAGGGTGTGAAATATTCTTGAGGCAAGACAGCCAACGTTTTTTTCGGGGGGGTTCTTTCTTGTTTTCCTTTTTCCATCACTTTGATGTTCAGGACCAACAAATAAAAGGCACAATGAGTGACCTTCTCCTGCCAGAGATTGGAAGCTGCAGGTCATGCCAGTCAACATTAATAAAATATCAACACACCTCAAACACGCAATAAAATGGATCGTGCCAAGTTCAAACCAAGATCATACATGCGTTTGGAGTTTGCGTGTGGATCTTTCCGTGTGTACTTGTGTGAATGTTTTTGCATGTGTGTCTTTTTCATGTGTGTGTGTGTGTGTGTGTGTGAGTGAGAGTGTGTGTGTTGCCCTGTGTGATAACCTCATGCTTGTTCTTCCTGCCATCCATCATATGAAGGACAGGATAACGTAATATGCATCCTGACAAGCTTAGGACACGTGGTCAGCAGCAAATGTGTGTGTATGTATGTATGCAGGTGTGTATGTGTGTGTGTGTGTGTGTGTGTGTGTGTGTGTGTGTGTGTGTGTGTGTGTGTGTGTGTGTGTGTGTGTGTGTGTGTGTGTGTGTGTGTGAGGGAGGGTCAGGCTCTTGGCTCTTGATCCGCTCCCACTGAGAGGTCTGGCACAGAGCAGGTGACATTGAACACTTTCTTCATCCACTGCCAGAATCCCCCCTCCTCCTCCATCCCCCTCCCTCCCCCCTCCCTCCTCCCTCCCTCCCCCTCCTCCCTCTCCATCTCACCTTCTCTCGGCACACTAAAAGACTTTGTTTACGAGAGATCCATTTCTAAAAGGGCTGACAAAATGAGAGAACAATCTCCTGGTTTCTTCTCTTTGGACCCTGCATGCTCTTATTCTAGCATTCATCTCAAACTGGTCAGAATTGGCCGATGAACACATTCTTCATGGAGATATCACGTCTAACGACACATAAAGGCAAGTTACATGACAGATCTGAAACCATTTCCAACTGCCACTAACAGAAGCCAATTGACGCCAAGAAACACCAACTGCCACTATGCTCCAATCACTGGCACACAGTCGTGAACCTGCCCTGGGTGAAAGATAGAGACTCCTGTCTCAACAAGGAACCAGGCATTACAACCTCTACAACCTCGTAGATCTAACTTTAGGAACCTCAGACAGGCTAATCAATTTTACAGGCTTGCATCTTTCACCGGCATGGCCTCCTCCCAGGGCCCAGGGAGACGTGGGTAATGAGGCCCCCGGCTTCTGGTGAAGTGGCAGCAAACAGGCAAGCACACAAGCAGCCAGAGAGGCTCACAGCCATCTCCTGTCAGGTACCACAGCCTGGTTCTCCTTCTGCCAGAAACAAAACCGCAAAGATAAACAAAGGGAGAGAGAGAGAGATGGAGAGAGAGATGTAGAAAAAGAGAGAAAGAGAAAGAGAGACCAGGATTATGGCAGGGCATGGATCTTGCTAAATAATGATCCCTCTGTTGGAAAAAACAATGGAGGGTTAGTTGAGCTCAGAGCAACAACAAGTCTGTCAGACTCCATTTGTCAGCTATTCCACCGCCAGGCATGACCATGTCAGAGGTGTACCTCACGCTGGGAAGGCAGGTCTTCCACAGGAACCACAGAGAACCATGGTGATTCACACCCAAAGAAATGAACACAAGCCAATTAAAGTGAACACGGAGAGGTCGACTGCTATATTTTCGTCAGGGCAAAGCTAGATGACCTTTAGCTGGCACTGACAAATGAAGTTATATTGGTGTGTGATTAGTGCTTGACCCTTAGTCTCTTAGTGCCTCCGCACGTTGATTACAGTGATGACTCAAGGCTGGACAGGCTAACCCTAACCTCATATGAAATTAAAAAAATGACAAAAAAAAATATTTGACATGCCAAAGAAAATGGTCAATATTCAACACTACCCTCCCCCGCCACCCCTCCCCAGATTTTTTTTGCCACATCCGGCATGGCTTAGTTCATACATAGTTCATGAAATGATTGCTCATATACTTTCACTGGCTGGTACGTGAAGCGGCCCGCAATGAAACAATAAGTACACAGTTGAATCTTAGTGGGTATTATCAGGATCCGGGTCATAGACTGTGGGCTTTACTACAGAGAATTATAACAACAGCCTGTGGCCGGAGAGAGTCATAAAAAAGAAATAGCTGTATGGAAAAAGGGAGGTAGAACCATAGCATTAAGTTCATGGGTCTATCTACGCGTCTGCCTCTCTCTTTCAGTATCTCTCTTGTCTCCCTCTCTCTCCCTCCCCTCTCTTTCAGCATCTCTCTTTCCCTCTTCTCTCCGTCCTCTCTCACTACTCTCTCTTTGTCACTCTCTCTGTCTATCACTGCCTCTTCCTCCAGTTTTAGCTTCATCAGCAGCAGTAAACAACGAAAGAAAGCCCGTCCGGAGATTCTCAGAAGGTTTCAAACGTCTCGTCTTGCCTTATGAATTCTGTGAGAGTCCGACTGCTCCGGGGTCAGTGTTCACAGCCCTGCCTAGGCTGATGACGCAGGGTGCGGTGCTCGGAAGGAACTGTTCCTGAGTCTGTGTCTGGAGGATATCTGAATTTAGCCACTTAGAGCAGGTGTGGTGAGGTCTAACCCATATAAGAGCCCAGTCTGGTGAGCTATCCTCCATCTTCCAGCTCCTTTATCGGCACTAGTGTTTTTCGCCGAATCGCCAATTAGGAGGAAACTCATGAAGTCTTGTCATACGAGCCTATGGTAAACAAGCTCACAACCCTAAGCAATTTCTCCCCTGCGTCACTTCGTCAATAAGCACACCAAATCCCACCTGCTCCCTGTCCTATGAATCGATCACGTATAGCAGCATTGTGGATCTACGCTATCTGTGGACAGTGCATCAATACCTGCCACACAGTGGTTACCATCAACACTAATGTCGAGCACCTCAGTGACCCGGTCTATAATCAATAATTCACTCACTTTCACTGGAGGTCCCAGTGAGGCTGGGAGGCAGGCAGCTCTGAGGGGATGGGCCATGGGGGATGGAGGAGGCGGGGGTTGGTCGGTGTGGTTGCAGCATGAGGAGCCGATGAAAGAGAAGCCGAGACACATGGGCCTCAGATACCACTGGCTGATTATGCAAGAGCAGCTACATTATTGAAGACACACAGCAAGAGCTTCTTCTGAGAGGACTGCAGGGGTTTTGGGGGAGGGGAGGGGAGGAGGGAGCCTCAGCCCTAGTCTTGTTTAAGCCCCAGTCCCAGTACCAGCCCCAGTACCAGCCCTAGTACCAGCCCCAGTACCAGCCCTAGTACCAGCCCCAGTACCAGCCACAGTACCAGCCCCAGTACCAGCCCTAGTACCAGCCCCAGTACCAGCCCTAGTACCAGCCCTAGTACTAGCCCCATCTCCAGTTCCAGCCCCAGTCCCAGTTCCAGCCCCAGCCTATGCCCAAATCCCAGCTCTGACACCAGCCTCAGCCTCACACAACAGCCCTGTGAAACATGAACCATAAATCCCCTGGCAGGTCATCCAGAAAATCTAAGTGGTCCAAGGAGAGATCCCCCCAGGCCTCCTTGCTGCGGTTATTTATGTCATGTTGAGATCAGGATCGGAGATGGTCTGGCCATCCATACACGGGCCTGGATTCAGTACTGATTGTTTTGAAAGCCAGCTCACTTTGAGGGATTTGTTTCAAGCAGTACTGTCAATGCAGCCAATCTCACACTGGTACCGCATGCCTGTGCTCTAGTCCACTTGTGACAAATGTTCCCATTATCTCAGCGACCCACCACCCTGGGAGTACACAGGCTTTTATTAGAATAGCAGCCAAGCTATTTTACTCACAGCAAACCCGTATGGTCAATAGCATGTTGCTCAGTTGCTTGGTAATTGTATGGATAGAGGAGCTAGCGTCCTCCAGCCTCTCTATGAAAACAAAGCAGGGGGGAAGAACGAAATACCACATCATATTCCTAATAGCCTTTTTTTTATAGGGGGCAAGGAGGCAGATCAGGGAGGAGGACGCTTAATAGCTCCTAGGGTTGCAACGGGGCGGAAATTTACGGAAAGTTTCCAGAAAGTTTCAACAGGAATTTTGGGAATAAAAAAAAGAAAAAAGAATAACGTGCCAAAGTTTTTTTGCAAAAGCATATAACAGGAAACTTCAATGTAGTCGAGAACAAGACTATGCACGCCTAGCTCAGCTGGACCCTGAATGCAGCTGGTTGGGAACATTGTTTGCCAGAAAACATAAACCTAAACGTAAAACGTTCTGTTGTTTTTGAACGTCTTTGTCATCAGACGTTTCAGCCCTATGCCTGGCAAGTGTGAGAGCGCCGAATTGCATAGAGGCCAAGAGCGGTATTGCAGACAGAGATTTCAATTATAGCTTGCAAAATATTGAAAGATATTTTTGGAGCTGTGAACTTAGTTAAAAATGTTGAACTATGAACTGAACTAGTTCATGTAGAAAGTGAACTTTCCCAACACTGTTTGTCATTACCTAGCATATTGATTACTTGGTAAACTGAAGCCATGTTAATTTTAATACCAAGTTTATTTGTATACAGTAGACTAGCTTTTTACAGCAGTGAGAGTAGGATGTATGTATGTCCACACAAAAGTTGTATTATAAATGTTTGCATGCATGTCTGCTTATGACAAGGTAAATACAGTTAAATTACCCCAAAATGTCCAGTTTATTCCTGTTAATTCCCGTTAATTCCCGTATATTCCCGTTAATTCCCGTGGAAAGTTTCCAACTTTAAATATTCCCGGAATTTTGCAACCCTAATAGCTCCTAATGAGGGAAGCTCACGGCAGACTCCCTGGGTGGATAATATACACCGATGGCAGCGCTACTGGGGGGAGGCTGCTAAAAGAGGCTCCATAATGGGTCTGGGGGAGGGGAGGAGGTGGAGGTGGGTCTGCCTGCTGGGGACAGGAGAAATAAAGAACCAGCCTCGGTCTGCCAGGCAAGGCCTGCCTCCGGCAACAGCAGACCTAACAGCCGCTTCCTACAATTTGCGGCTGGATCCTGAGGGAGGTTTCAAAGTGTCACCTGGGCCCAGGTGAGTGGGAGTGTGAGTGACTGATTAATAAGGGCTCGCTCTCTGCTTCTACTCCACCCACACCAACACCACCAATGCCCCCATCACATCCCCGTTATTAGCAAGCTGAACAAAACAAAACATTCCGATCTAACAGAGGTTGTTAGAGGTAATACCATCAGGGTAAGTAAATGTTCCTCAACAGTGGACAACAGTCTCCATGCGTGTGCACCATCCCATAATAGCTGAAATAGAATCATTCATCACCATTGTGTTGAAGCTAGGAGGTGTAGTTTAAAGGCTCTCTGACGCTCAACTGTCGAACAGACAGAAGCTAAAAATACGAAGAACATGGACTATAGAACCTGTTCTGGAATAGAAGAACACCAATACAATGTTCCCAGACACCATTTACCCAGGCTTGTTTGAGTTCTTTGAGTTCTCTTCCCCTACATAGAGCTGGTGAAGATCCCTGGATCTGTCTACCAGCAGCTTGATAACAGAGAGATCCTTCCAGATTCCAGACTTGAGCACGTAAGTTGATAGCCTCGTTTGAATGGGTTCACAGACTGAACTTCACACCTGCCCACAGTACAGTAAGATATCTAATGAGGTGGCCTGCCCTCATGAAAATGGGTATGCTGGGTCCCCCGGCTGGACTTCAAGAAGCTGTGTCTGAGTAGGCCTATTACAACCCTGCCACTAGCCCACCATTTTTGATTGGTGTTACCTCGTTAAAGCTTGGAAGCTTTGATGCACAGTGAGACATCTAGAGGTACAATGCAACCTTCAGAGGAGCTAAGATCCTGAAAATGGCTTCTCCTTTTCATCACTCCTGTAATTCGCTTCTCCTATCCTCCTTCGATCAGGGTATGGTCCGATAGCTACCAATTCAACTGCTAGATTCACTTTGTCTGTTATTTGACTCGACAGGGTAGTCTTATTCAATCTTATTAATATTACAGAATCCATTAAAGCTTGAGTTCTTAATAGTAGAAAATGTATTTCAAGGAAGTGTATTGAGCCATTCCCCAGAGACCAGAAGAGTTAAACCGCACACAAACGCACTCCCCAAACCACCTCTCTCACACGGCTCCATTCCACGGTAACTTAAACTGTGTCTTATTGACATTACTGAGTGAAAACATTGTCTGGCATCTGTAAGTAAATCCGTCAGTTTGCTCATAACCGCCTGCTCTCTAGAGGAGGGATACGGGCCGGGATAAGGCCCAGTGCACAAGAAAAAGGAAATATTTGTCAGAGTGATGGATAGAGTCATCTGTGGTGTTATGAATGTGTTGTCAGAGGGTGGTGCAGACTGATGAAGGCTTTCACCCACAGCTAGCACACATCTTCCAGACTGCAGCTGCTGCGTTGATGTGCTCCTGGGAGAACTCCGGATCCCATTGGCTGACTGTGGGGTCATCTAGGGTCGGCGGTTGTGTGACCCTACGGTTCATTTAAACAGCAACATTAAGTCGCTGTTAGTAGCTTGTTAACGTTCACTCGTGCCGTTCGCTGATGTGTCAACTTTCCCTCCAATGAGGTTATTTCTCCCCACTCTCTCTGCCTGGAACATCACTGTCAGTCCTGGGATTCAAACCAGCAACGATGATGCAAGTCCTTAGTTCAGTGTGTTAGAACCCAAAGACAAGGGGAGCAGAGGCAGATCCTCAGAAACCACAGTTCGCAGTCTCCTTTTACTTTCAACTCTTGAATGAACAGAGCAGGAGCAGATGTGAGCCTCAGGATCCTGTTAGCTTCAGGTCTTGTTTCTCCTGACATGGACCACTGACACGAGATAATAAACTGTGGAGAACATTAGACTTCAGCACAACGTTGACCCTGAAGAGATCTGGCTTCTCATGGCCCTGTTCCTGTTCATGATAAATATTGTTTCCTTCTCAACATTTTCATTAATCTGGACAAACCTGCTCTAGCACAACTAGGGCAGGGTGCCTTAATTCCTGTATCTTTTACTGTTCACATACTGTAGACTACAATTTGTCTCTCTTTTTAAAACTTTTGTTTGCCCTTTTCAAAGTATTTAATCTCCAAATGACACTCTGGCTATCCCCAACAAATTTTCTGGACCACAACACAATCTCTTGAAACTTTAATGAGTGATTACCCTTCACATGAAGACACCTCCATGAAATATAGATACCCCCTGTACCAGAAATAGCCGCCAATGGAATGTCATTAACTTTTCTTAAACTGTTTCTTTTAAATTACTCAGCATCAAATTGCTACAATCTTGTTTATGAGGTGAAATGAAGGGGAGATGGGGGTGGGATTGAGACTTTCTACAGCAGATAAGGAAAGCAGAGCTGGAGCTAGACTATGTTCAGCCATCACAGTTATGTGGTAAATAGGAGGAAAGATAAAACAGATGTCCTGTTATCTTACTGAGTGCTGGTGGGTGCCTGTGCGGACATGATGTTGTTGCTAGAGCTACTTTAAGGGCAATGAAATTTAGTTCCCTGTCCTGAGTGGCACATTCTGCAAACGCAATTGGGCGATTTTTATTTAGACGAGTAATGCACCCTAGCTTGGTAAAGTAAAGCAAACCTCTTTAACACGGAAGCACATTAAAACGCACTAAGACACACACACACACAAAACGGATTTCTATGTATTTACACTCGGGATTCATGTGGACCTTAGTTCAACCATCACCATGGCGACTCATGTTGTGTCACTAATCTGCGTTTGCTGAAACGAATGCGCTAATAAATGGCTGATGCATGTCATCTGGGAAAACAGACTAATCAAACAGGCACATTAGGCTGTTATTAACTACTGCTTCCTCAACTGTAATCTCGTCACGGCCTAATGGGTTCATAAATAAACACAGTGAAACAGAGCGGGCGCATCCCAGTTTAGCCTAGCCTAATCTTGCACTGGTAAGTAGCCTAAAGTAAGAGGCAAGCATGGTAGGATAAATAATTCATTATTCCGCCAAACAAATCTATCATAGCTTTGACCTCATAGAAACCCCGAGAATAACATGTAGAGCCGACTAGTCGAGAATAGCCTAGCAATATGATATCTTAGCATAATCGATTACAACGTCCGAACGAGCGGGTAACAGGGGTTGGCGTGGCGGAGGAGCGGAGCCGAACAGACGGAGGCAACATGAACATACGGCAGGATACCCGCTGGGCTGGCGGATGTGAGTCGTATCAGGAGAGTACTGTAAAGCAGACACCTGAGGCACTGTACTTCACTCTAAAACCCGGGTTTTAGAGTGCTAAAATACCGATACATTTCAAGATGCTTCAAAGCTATGAAATATCCACGACTGCATGTAGCCTAGTTTAGGTTAGTCTTTGGGAAATCGTATATAAAAATACATATTAGTATTAAGCTATTGTAGCCTACGTGTACGGCCTATATCATAGTAATCTTTATGCTCAATAGGGTAATGTAACAAAGTATTATAAGTCGCCTATTAGGATGTAGCCTACTCAGCGTTTCTCAAAAAATTGGTCTACAGGGTTTGAATCAAAAGTGAATAATTGCACTGTGCACAATAACGTGCAATGAAGTAGAGAAATAGCTACATTTTCTGTGGTTGTCAGCTCCCTTCAGAGAAAACACCTAGGAGACAACAGTTCTGTAAAACAAGTGTTGCCTGCCAATGGTGCTTCACAGTTTGGGGTCTGTTCTAGCAAGTCTCTCATCTTAAAGATATTAGGGCAAATATCTCACGGCTCTTCTGCTAACTTGTGATAATCCAGAGCCCTGAAGGTAGCCTGCGGTTTTCATCAACCCCCTCTCCTGCCCCCTAACCCTCTTTGAGAGTACACAAATTCTTAAGAACTAAAGCAGAAGAAATGTTAAAGGGAAATCTGTATTTTGTGCGTCTGGGCTGATCTCTTGCTAAAATAAGACTTGCCTGTGGGGTCCTTTCTTTCAAAAACTAAGAATTCAAAGGGTGATCTATGCTAGTGTTTGTTTATAAGTTATGAGCACGTGTCCATTCTCTTCTTAGTCCCGCTGCCTTAGGGCTCTCACAATGCCCAAACTGAGGTTACAATCCCCAGGCTGCCTCGCCCTACCTTTCCCTCGCGTGTCTTTCTCCCGACGCCTTCCCTCCTATACTTCACAGTCACATCTACTCTTCACACCTTATAGAGTAAACAAAAAAATAAGAGCAGTCTTCCACCACCTGCCTCCAAAAGCAAGTTCATTGGCCTGTTCTCTGCTGCATGAGTGATCATCTTGTGTGTGTGTGTGCGTGCACGTGTGTGTCCCGTGTTTTTTCTGGACACGTTCCATCTGAAGGGGAGTATGGGTAATTACCCAGCAGTCTGTGGTGAAGGACAGTGTGTGTGTGTTTGTGTGTGAGAAAGAGAGACGAAGCCTTCTAATAGGCACAGCTCCCAGGATCAATACAGACAGGATTACCATTACCAAAGCTGCAGGAGATAACCCTCAACAGAAACACACACACACACACACGGCAAGATAAGCACAACTGAACAGAAACACACAGACACACACCGCCAGATAAGCACATCTGAACACACACGAGAAGTTACACACACATGCTGATAAACAGACACCCCATGAACCCAAGTTTGCTCTCCCCCACGTTCCTTTATATTTCAGAGCAAAACACACCCTGATAAACAACCGAGCTGTTTTCATACAGTACCTCTATGTTCATCCCTCCACGCATTCACCCCTCTCTTCATCCATCCATTGATCTTTTGCTCCCTCACTCCCTTTCCGTCCATATATCTGTCAAATGACTGTTCGTCATGCCTTCGTTCCTCCCTCCCTCCACATATCCTCCCTCTCACCTTCTTCACCCACATCCGTCCGTTCGTTCGTCATCCTTCCCTCCCTCCACATCTGCCTCACCACAGCCTAACACTCGCCATCTGTCCATCCATCACTCAATAAATCCATCCATTTGTCAAGCATTTATCCCTCCCTTTCCTCTTTCCCCTCTATGCATCCCCCCCCCCCCCCCCCCCCCCCGTCCGTCACCCCCCCCCCCCCCCCCACCTCCCCACAGCCCCTGCCTCACCTGCTTCTCTGGACAGATGCATGAAGGCGTCCACTCCCTTCTCCCCGTAGCTGCCCTCCGAGGCCAGGGTGGAGACGTAGTTCCACCCCATGGCTTTGACGATGTCCACCATGGCCTGGGCCTGGTAGGAGTCTGGAGGCACAACCCTGGAGAAGAAGTCATAGCGCCGGTCATCGCTCAGCTCCGGGGCGGTGGAGGCGTAGCTAATCTGAGGGATCTGCAGAGAGGATCGGAGAGAGGGATGAGTTAGACAGTGTTGTGATAGAAAACCAACTAAACGGTTTAACCGAGACTATGTCATGATGACCAAGACTGCAGTGTGTCGAGACAAAGACACTTCCAAGACTTCGAGGGATCGAGACCAAGTTAAGATCTTGACTTGTTAGGCACATTTTTTCTTATGTAACCCTGTTCAGTACAATACAAGCCAGTATAAAGTCGGGAGCACTATGCAGCTGACATTAACTAACGTTGATGTTAACATTGCATCTTTAGCTACATTGCTTTATGTTGCTTGTCATATATTTTATCACAAGCAAACGTATTTTTGGAATGTAGCATTGGGTGAGGGGTGGATACATTTCTGAAGAGTTTTGGTACCAAGTTTGATGGCTAACGTTTGCTAGCTAGCTTAGTTAGGGATCACAGGTCCCTTTTACATGTCCTCTTTTTCGTACTTTCAAAAAGCGTCCGGCCATGATTTCTACATTTGCGAAAATGGCCAGGATACAGCTTTAGTTGCATGATGTGCTTCTAGTCTCTGGTCTGATACTTAATTATGTGTGCGCGCAGCCTACATTCAATTTTGTCCAAAATCTCACTAAAAGTCAAATCGCTAGATTACGTAATGACGTATGGCAAATGGAACGCAGCAGGAAATCAGATTATGAAATGAACACAGTCGTTAAATTAGCAAAACTGCGCATATTTTCACTGCTTTAACAGCCCCTCTACGTAATTCCCGTTTACTCGCCGGTGGATTATATGAGCTTTGCAGCAAATATATTGGCCAAATTCCTGCCTAAACGTTCGACATGGTCCCAGTCGTCTTAATAAGCGTTGCAATGCAGAATATGCACACTGCTGTGTGTCTTCCTCCCGCTCAGCCACAGCTTCACCTTTCTCACACATTCACTTTTCTTGGGGGGGAAGGAGGGAGGGGTGACGACCGTTCAAAGTTTTACATCCAATCACAGAAACGATACATTTGACAAGCCAGTACAACCCCACTCTGAATATTGAGGACAAACGACAGCGTCTAAATGCATCACTTCATATTTTAGTTGTCAAAAATCAAGCTTTAATAAAGCCACTACAGGAGTGTATTCAAACCTACTAGCATAATTCTGCCATACCTTCAAAACAAATTATAAAGTTTTGCGTTATCTGTCAAAAGAAAAATAATAATTCTGTCATAAACTTCAAAATTAGTTTGACATGGCTATAAAGGTTGCAAGACTGTAATTATGATTATTTTCTGAGAGATGTCTCTCCTGGTCTGATCCCTGTCTGCCTGTCGGATGCTCTGGCTTTCACCATCTTATCCTCCCAGGGGAGAGAGTTCTTAAGAGTTCTCTCTTTGTTCTATTTGCCCTTTGACCTCTGATGATTCCATTGGCAGGAGCTGTGCACTGGTAATGTGTACCGTGGGGTGAAAGATGAGGGAGGTCTAAACAGCAGGTGGTTATCTGAAGTTAGAAAAGGAGCCAAGGACTTCCTCTGGCAGGAGCTTGCAAGGATCTGACCTCGGCTGACTCTCCCTCTACGCAAGCTGAGCCTGTACCAGGAGACCAATAGAACATCCTCACCGTCTAAGAGCAACGTTTGGAATTGCCGGACTCAGACATCGCAAGACCTGCTGTGCTTTATCTTGGAAGGGAAATGTATTTTTTTGGCGTGTTTTTCTCTTCAGTGATTTGAGAGGAAATGGGAGGACAGGCCAGGCGTGTGCAGCTCTTCCTCGTGGGTTGTCAGCTGGATCAATCCACCGCTTTCACTCGGCGTGAAATGGAAGGGAGTGAGAATTGGCAAATGTGGATAGTGGATCATCCTGTCTCCTCAACCTCCACTGGATCGGTGAACAAAAACATTTGATAAAAAAAAACAGGAATTAAAATCCACATCTACGTTCCCTTCTGTTCCCTTATTTCTAGGCTTTTTTTATTTCTGCACTGTCTATCCTTCCTTTCATTCCCTCTTTCATTCTTTCACCTTTCTTCCTCAGTTCCAAAGACACACACACAACCACACACATGGAACTCAAATGCTATTTACCTGCTATTTCTGTCTCTATGAATCACAGACAAGGCCAAAGATGTACATTGTGTGTTGGGGCAGTACCTGAAAGGATTTACATCATCACAACCTATTATCGTGTCCATCAGGCTGACAGAGCTGTTGGCCTCTCAACCCCATGACTGGCCAAACAGCCTTGATAGCTACCTGCCATACTGGCAAAGGACCACTTTATTCCACCGAGCTAAAGACTGGACATCATAGAGACAAAGCTGCTGGCTACTGGACACCCTGTCCCCAAACAGGAACCACGGCCAGTGGGGCAATTCGAACAGAGCAAGTACAGAACACCTTGTGACTGCAACAGCACGCAAAGCTAAAGACATTACAGTAAGAGGAGCACTGTTAGGAGGTCACCCATGACCAATCTCATTAAAGTGACGGATGCAACGGTTAGAAAACACCAGCCGCATGACTGTTATAGCCTGCTAAACTGAGGTCCAGGCATCAGATTTACAAAGTTACGAAAAACTGCCATCACCAAAACAGTAACTACAGTAAGCTACAGTAACTCTATACTCTACACTGGCAAAGTCCCACAGTACATGCATATTCTCTATGTCCGGAGAACTCTCTCTCTCTAAAGTAATATTCATATAAGTGTCAATAAACAATAGCCTGTCAGACATAAGAACATCTTGCTCTGCGTAACTGTGCAGATTTGCTTTCAAGAGCACTTTCTCGTTTCATTAGGGTACTTTATTGAATCAAGGGCTTGTGGCTTTTTAACAGCACTGCCATTTCCTCCTTTCAGGAGACAAGTGGTAAGCAATGGTTGAACTAGTAACTTTCTTTAGATGGCGGACAACATGTCACACAGACAAAGCCCACCTATTCGTCAGGTTCTTTGTAATTGTTGGTATGATTGCCGCTGTCTTCGTTCAGCGACATTGTCTTCATTCAGCGATGTTATCCCCCCTCCTCCACTTCCTCCTTCTCTGTCATTTAAATGCATTATGCACAGCCTCACTTAAGGGCCATTATGGCAGGCCTCAGATGGAGAAGGTAAACAGGACCTACTGATTGAGCCTCTCTGAGCAGTTGGAAAAAAAATCCATACAGTACTGAACAACGTGTGTAATCGCCGAGTGCTGTACAGCCCCAGAGAGGTTTTTTTTACTCAGAATCACGACAAGGCAAATGTTGTTTCTTTAGTACTCCAGGTACTGAGTGGATTGACATGTATTGTGACATCGAGCAATGTTTGGGCTACTGTGTGTTCTTCTTTTTATTCCTTCCTTTCCCCCTCTTCATCGTCAGTGTGGGGTGGTCTTTCCCGGTGTTCCGGGTCTCCGGCTTCTCCCCGTCCTCCGGTAGTACGTAAGCAGGCGACACTCCTGATGACAGATCCAGTGAGACAACGACACATTCGCAGGAGTTCAGACCCAAGGTCAGAGAACACCCGTCTGTCTGATAGATCACCACGGCGACTGTTTGGGTCGTTTCTATCTTTCCCGGGGACAGGGAAAGGTCAGGCAGTTGACAGCCTCGATAAAACAGCTCCTGGACGTGAGCATTAGGAGGGCCGAAGTCTCATTGATCCACGGCTGGAACGCTCTCCTCTACCTGACCAGCATGACTAACGCGAGGGCCTCACTCCTGGACAAAGAAAGGAGGTGGGCAACTAGGAAACATGACTATTGGCATTCTCACTGGCACCTCCATAGTTCCTCTTAAACCCAACAAGGTACTATTGACTTCTGAGGAGGGTTTTTTTTTTTTTATCAGGGGAGTGTGTCAGCAGTGTCAGGGAGGCTGTGTGGGGCGTGATTGGTGAGGATGATATTGAGTGTATCCAGTGGGAGGTTTCTATCTTGTGCTGTATATCTGGGGCCTTTGACTCTAAGGCAGGCCACTAACAATCACATAATTAATTTCCACAAAAAAAGCCTTCTTTACAATATGAAGTAAAAATCAATTGCCCCACCGTCTTGTAAGACTACAAAACCAGTAATATCACACTAGTCATTCATTCATTCATTAAGTCATTCACTCATTCATACATTTAGCCATTCTACAGTATTATCTACAAGAGGAAGTCAACTCTCCCTGTCCAATGACGAAGGTCAAGTATAATCGGATTACGGTTTTGATTATTCCCATAGAGGAATCTCTCTTGGCAGGGTGCACCTGACCATTAATTAGACAAACGAGACGTAATTAAAAATACACCTCCACCAACCCCCCCACCCCCCTGCCCTCCCCCCCCCCCCCCCTCCACACAAACACTTTCAATACACAAACACCAAAAGGCATACACACACACACACACTACTGCTGTGCTGCGGCTGGTTCATCAAACCTCTGCAGCCTTTCTTCCCCCTATATGCCCATTAATTATCCAGCAGGCCCCAGCTGGTGCAGTGTTTAACAGCACGATCCCTAAACCAAATTAAACTGACGTGCTCTATGCAGCGCGTATGGTGGAGAAAGAAATATAATAAGGATTGTAACATTAGCCAGGCTCCACTGACCGACATACACTGAAGTCTATCAGATAGGACTCCTATATTCAATGTAGCGTATGTGTGTACTGTATGTATGTATGTGTGTGTGTGTGTGTAGAGCAAATGTCTCAGAGAAGGGTTAATTTTTTCCCCCCTTCCTTATGTCATTCAACAGTGTTGAAACGAGATCCACGCCCAGAGCTCTGCTCTCCACACGCCAACACCAGCCTCCCTGAGTCAGGAGCAGCAGTGGGATAACTCTGCAGGCGCAGGAGCTCCTCTGATTGGAGGTTCATTTGGCGGCTCTCCGCAGCGAGGGCCTTAATCATCACAGAATTGCAGCAAATCACTGATTTCATTACGAGGCCTCATTTTCTCTCCTGCATGGCTTTTTCGTCCGTCGGGGGGGGGGGGAGTAGACATTTGTTAAACACGTTGTCCTTCGCCCCTCTCATTCTCTTTCTCTGTCTTTCTGTTTTTCTCTCTCTCCTCTGGTCGCTCTCCCTTTCGCACTCTCTCCTTCTATGTCCTTTAATCACCCTCATCTCTCTCTTTCTCTCTCTCTGTCTTAGTCTCTCTGTCTGGCTCCCTCTCTTCCCTGGCTCTTTCTACTTTTTAAAGTTTTCTCTTCTTTTTTTCAGCATTCCTTCCTTCCTTTCTACCTCTCCTCAACAACTTATTCCATATGTCAAGACAGGGGAAGAAACCGTGTCATAGTGGTAATAGGGAGTCAGGTGGCTGAGCGGTGAGGGAATCGGGCTAGTAATCTGAAGGTTGCCAGTTTGATTCCCGGCCGTGCCAAATGACGTTGTGTCCTTGGGCAAGGCACTTCACCCTACTTTCCTCGGGGGAATGTCCCTGTACTTACTGTAAGTCGCTCTGGATAAGAGCGTCTGCTAAATGACTAAATGTAAATGTAAATAACAACAGTGAATATAATTGGTTGATGTAATTCCGTTGGGGTGCCCTGGGAGAAAGTGCCGTTCCTTTTCGTTTCCTGTTCCTGTCTGACTCGGTTGCAGGGCACCCCGGCGTAGTGACAGTGAATTAAGATAGCCAGCATACCCACATTGCATAATTCATTACACCCAGGAGTACACTGGCACCAAGTGGATTAATCCAGTTTAATCTGAAGCTTTTAATTTGCTTGTCCTACATCCCTCCTCTGTGTGGATGGAAAAGGAAACAAAGAGACAAAGAAAAAGAAACAAGAGGAGAGGAGGGGAGACGTGAGGAGACGAGAGGAGAGCAGAAAGGAGAGGAGAAGAGCAGAGAGGAGAGGAAAGGAAAGGAGAAAGGAAAGGAGAAAGGAGAGGAAAGGAGAAAGGAGAGAAGAGCAGAGAGGAGAGGAAAGGAGAGGAGAAAGGAGAGGAGAAGAGCAGAGAGGAGAGGAAAGGAGAGGAGAAAGGAGAGGAGAAGAGCAGAGAGGAGAGGAGAAAGGAAAGGAGAAAGGAGAGGAAAGGAGAAAGGAGAGGAGAAGAGCAGAGAGGAGAGGAAAGGAAAGGAGAAAGGAAAGGAGAAAGGAGAGGAAAGGAGAAAGGAGAGGAGAAGAGCAGAGAGGAGAGGAAAGGAGAGGAGAGGAAAGGAGAAAGGAGAGGAAAGGAGAAAGGAGAAGAGCAGAGAGGAGAGGAAAGGAGAAAGGAGAGAAGAGCAGAGAGGAGAAAGGAAAGGAGAAAGGAAAGGAGAAAGGAGAGGAAAGGAGAAAGGAGAGGAGAAGAGCAGAGAGTAGGGAAAGGAGAGGAGAGGAAAGGAGAAAGGAGAGGAAAGGAGAAAGGAGAAAGGAGAGGAGAAGAGCAGAGAGGAGAGGTAGGAGAGGAGAGGAAAGGAGAAAGGAGAGGAAAGGAGAAAGGAGAGGAGAAGAGCAGAGAGGAGGAGAGCAGGGCAGATGAGAGGAGTCCTAGCAGCAGGTTCCCTAACAGGAGCATCAGCCTTTGGGCTCAGATAGATATGGTTTTGTGTTTGTATTTGCTAAAGGGAGAAAAAGCGAAAAACGATCCTACACGGTTGAGACTGGAGACAAGCGTATCGTGACGTATCATCTCAGAGCTCAGAGCCAGACCCCAAAGTGAGATCTGTGAGATTTGATTGGCTGTGCTGGGTGTTGGTGGCCTGGGTGGCGTACATGCAGAATACTGAATAAGCATGTGACACCTGGTTGTATTATTACCATACATACATCATTTCCAACATTTAAAGGAAAGTGTGTAGAGTAATACAGGTATGCTCAATTTATGCGTTCTACAATGAGCCGCATCTCTGTACTCCTTCCCCATCTTCTCTCCTTGTCCTCCCGTTTAGTCACCCCCCCCCCCCACACACACACACACACACACACACACCCTCTCAAACCTCCACAACAGGAGATACAGAGCACCATATACTGTTCAAGGCTGCTACTCGCTTTATGTGCTGTCTCTCTCTCCTCTCATAAACAAACGCATTGATACCCGAGTTCTTCTTGCATGCGCACGTAAGTGCGTAGCCGCATTCGCCCCCCCCCCCTCCCCCCCTCCCCCCCTCCCGACACACGTGACATCACAGCTGCATTCCTGTGGCCCCCTATGTCCAGATGAAAGCCGTGACTGGAGTGGGACACGGTTCCAGGTCCTCTCCTCCACGCCGCCCAGCCCTCGTGCTGCCTCCCGGGGCTCCAGACAGCCCCTCGACCGGGCGTGCGCCGGATAGGTAGACCCTCCTTAACTACACACACACAATGACTCACCACTCTAAGCTGGCTCAACTGGCACAAGTCTGCCCTGAAATGCTACGTCTCCTGTGGTCAGTGGGAACTAAGGCCAAGCTAGGACGCCGTGTTTGTGTGTCAGTTTGTGTAGGTTTGTGTGTGTGTCAGGTGTCCTGCACAGTACTTGGCGTAGAACTGCACCTGGTGGAGAGAGATGGAGAGAGAGAGAGAAACTGTTGAAGCCTAGTCCCGTCCCCCCCGTCCCCCCCCTCCCGAGGAGGTCTGTGTAACAGGATTACCATCCTCTCTATCCTGCTGTCATAGTCCATGTAGCCACAGGGACCAGCTTCTGTCTGCGGGACTCTCTCACGGCGCATAACACACCAGCTCAGCAGAGGACTAATGTGGTTGGGCATGAGATCAGCTGGGCCTGGGTACACTCAGCTATAGGTAAAATGTGTTTGTATAACAGGAGGATGGACTTATAGTTTAATGGATCGCGTCCTAGACGAGAAGTTTCCTCACTGCTGGTGATCTCTGAATTACGGGGATTATCGATAGGCAAAATCAAGAAATCTGCCCCCATAATGTTGCGAGGCTGATTTATAATCCGTTGAGAGGTGTGTCTCCATTGTTTGTTGCCATTATTTTCACCTTCCTACCATCCTATGAAACAGTCTATCCTGCATTATTAGACAGCCAACAGTGTCCTCATAGCTATCGTGCCGGAACTCCCAATTAACGGAACCCTGCTTCTCTTTGCTTTTCACATTCCGTAGCAGAGTTCTAGAAGCCTCCTCTCCTTTGACAGTCATGCTATCATAATGTGTTGGCTGGCGCTTCGCTTGACCTGTTCTGAGTAGGCAGAACCAGGGGCTGCCACGCCAACGGCCTCGTACGCGTCACTGACCGCCATCATCTCTGTCTCAGCAGCAGCGCTACAGGAAGCGGGGAGATGCCAGGACATGATCGGCACTTCTAAAGTTCCTAGAAACACCCTGTGATATTACCAATGACATGGTAATATCACACACACATGTACACACACACACGTACACACACACGCGTGAACACAAGTGATTATAGCACACACACTAAGACACGTATACACACGCACAGACAAATGATTATGGCGCACACATGATCACACGTACTGTACGTATCCACACACATACAGGATTATGACACACACACGTGACTATGACACACTCAGACGATGAGGGCTCGCACACACAAACCCACACTTTGCATGGCTGTAAAGGAGCATTAGTGTTGATATTAGCAAGTGCTATGTAAAGCTATGGTAGTGTATCTGCTATGCACAAATTACCTTTCAAATGACGTGCATGGATTCTGAAGAAGGCTTGCATGCACTGCATCCACAGTCTGTGACATGATTTCTACAAAGTGGAACAGGCCAATCTATTTTCTGTCTCTAATACATTTGTTAAGGAGCTGTGGCCATATTTAGACCCTCCGCACCCCCACCCCACCTCTTGCTACTAACAAAACCTCTCCACACACAAGTGCTTCCCTCCGCCTCGCTCTTATAAAACCACATTCATTAAATGCAAAATACCATTGCGCTTGCCATGCAAACATTTGAATAGCTTTTGCTGTCATTGCACAATTCTTCAATAAGCTTTTGTGTTGAAAGTGTACGTGACAATCATATTTGATAGATTGGGCACGGAGGCGAGCCGTTCCCGCCCTCTCTTGACCTCGTCTCTCCAGGTGCTCGCTCTCCATCCTACCCCACAGTTTTTTTTGTTTCATAAAAACGTCTTTGTCTGGTTCTCCAAGCACTTCTGTCCAAGCGCAGGACAATACAATACCGTAAGTGATTTACAATTACCTTCCATATTTTTCACACATTCCTTTCCGTGGATGAAAGAATTTTAGTTTTTTTTTAAGGAGGAAGGACGCAATCGTTTTTCACACATTCCCGACAAACCTTGGTGCAGTCTTTCACATTTTTAAATGTGTTTTTCATTTGTTCAGAATGTAATGTCTGTTTTTTACTTTGACCGTAGCGGCCACCACACTAAAACGCCGTGTACTGCGTGTGTGGTTTTATTTTACTCGGTTTGTATCCAACTTGGAAAGTGAAACTTTTGATACAAACTAATCTGATTGGATGAGAGGATAGGCTGCTTTCTGGCCTCTATGTTTTAAGCGTGACCAGTGGACGCCATGGCAACAATCCCCCCTGCACAGTGAAGCAGCATAGATACCCTGCAAATTCTACTGAACCATAGGGGAGAAGAGATGAAATATTAAATTCAAATGATATTACCCAGAGACCCAAAGGGATGCACCAGCAGCTATGATCTGTCCTGAGGGGAGAGGCATTTAGCCCAAGCACCAACGTGCTCTCCACAGCACCAGTAGTCACGAAACCGCACTGGGGGTGCTTGGATGCACTTAGCAAGCGAGCATAACATTATCTCTACAAGTCAGAACCTTTTTATCTTCACCATTAGATTGCAAGCATGACCCAGGCAGGAATAAACCACGCTCTCTACTGCACGAGAGACAAGAGAGCGCTCCAACTGAGATAGGGCCATGCCTAACCACTTCACGTGTGAGCACAGGCATGTCTTCCGATTTCTGGAAGTGCGTTGTTTGTTGTCATGCGAGCTCAGTGACCGAACCGCTTCTGCTACACTTTGTCCTGTCTCTGATGCGGTCTACAGGTCACGACACCCAGGTGGCGTCCAGCACAGCTCCTAAGACAACAAAAACATCTCAACAGTGTCTACACATCCACTATAAATCCCTTTTCTCTTCTGTAGAACACATCCACTATTAACACATCCACTATAAACACATCCACTATAAACACATCCACTCTTAGCATCACTAAAATAACGTTCTGAGAGAACAGCCTTCACAACCTTCTGTTGGGAACCCTAAATAGTCATTTCTGATCTTCAATAGAGAACCTTAACAGACTTTTTTTTATTATAAAATGATATGGAACTTTTTTTTTTCTTCCTTCTTTTCTTCCAAAGACTTCTGAGGATCAACAGGCATGAAGTTCAGGGGTTGATGGTCGCATTCTCCTGTTTCTCAGGATCATGAAGAAACAGAGTGTGGGTGAAACCCATCATTCAGGGAAGAAAACTGTGTCTTCATTCTCCTGCAGCGCCAATTCAATCCATTATTAATAGAAGGAATCCCAAGCCTTTTGTGTGCTAAGCTTATTACAGTGATAAGAAAAGGCAAAGTTGGCCGTGTGTTGTGAGCGTGTTTGTGTGTGTTCGAGTGTGTGTAGTCGTGCGTGTATTTGTGTGTTAGTGTGTGCATTTGTGTGTGCATCCATGTGTGTATTTGTGTTTGTCTGTGAACGTTTTTTTTCTCCAATTCTCAGCTCAGCCCTTCCTTGGCTTGTCCGGTCTTGGCAGCACTGTTGTGGAGGATCCTTGGCAGCTTCATTTTGGGGAATGTATTTCAAAGTAGCCTTAATGTGCTGTTTTCTCCCAGCTAAATGAGGACACCCCCTTTCAGGGACGCCGGCCAGGGGGAGCTTTGCTCTCCCAAGTGATCTATTTACTCAAAGGAAGAGAAAGTAAACACAAATCAAGTGTTTTTTTAGCCAACGAGACGAGAATGTTGCATGTGTTAGTTTATTTTAGGATTCTTTCAAGACGAAACAGCCTAGTTGGGCCAGTTTTTAATTATAAATAAAAGTCCTTTGATGGACAAGTCTAATAAAACATTCTACTTCATACCCTAGAAAGTTCTGCTTTAAAGGAGATATGCACATCTTTGGATAGTATCTGTTTATGTACATCCTTTGCCACTTCAGACTAGGGTTCCAGTCCCGTGGTGTTTAGGATGGAGGGAGGTCTGTAGGGAGGAGGAGAGGAGTCCACCTGACCTGGGGGTGCTGCCACCATCTGGACTGGACTCTGCTAATCACGGCCGTCTTGCAGATGCACATGCCCACATCCTGGGTCACACACAGCAGGTACACTGCTGCTCTTTTGTGGGATGTTCCCTAGTGAGTGAGTGTGTGTGTCTGTGTGTGCGTCTGTGTCTGTGTGTGTCTGTGTGTATGTGTCTGTGTGTGTGTGTGTGTCTCTGTGTGTGCGTCTGTGTGTCTGTGTGTGTGTGCGTCTGCGTGTCTGTGAGTGTGTGTTACAAAGTTGGACGTGGCAAGAGTCACAATGAAATGTTCCTACACAAGGGAAATATGGATCTTTTCAGACCCCAAAACAAATTGTATTCTATGGAAAAGAGAAACACACACACTCACATGTACACGCACACACACTCACAGAAGTGATTTAAATGCTCACAGCTGAAGGGCAGAGTCATAAAATGTGTTTGATCCTTCTTCTGTTGATACTCCCAGACAGTAGAAGCCGTGTGTGTGTACGTGTGTGTGTGTGTGTTTTTGACTACAAGTGCGCATGTGTTTGACTGCACGTGTTTTCGTGTGTGCACGTGTGTGTGCATGCACCCCAACCACAGTAACACATGCAAAATGCGAAACAACCATTACATTTAGCATCAGGTTGGAAATTGAAGTCATGATGCATTGACTGGGAGAGCCCTCGTCTGAATGGAAATATGTTATAAAGATGCCGTTTCACCACGGTGCAGAGGGACCTGGAGAGAATTCATAAACAAGAGACCTCCACTACTCCTTTTTACCGTCTGTCTGGCTGCTTGCCTGGATGTCTATCTGGCTGGCTGTGTGGCTGGCTTCCTGTCTGGCTGCATGTCTGTCTTGTCTGTCTGTCTGTCTGTCTTATATGCTGGTCTGTCTGTCTGTATACCTGTCTGTGTGCCGTGAGTTTAGAGGGCTGGGAGCGGTTGTTAGCAGTGACCAGTTGGTCGTCCAGTTGGCTAGTTGTCCTACAGACTAGTCTGGCAAACTACTCGACTACCAGAACACCTCACTAACCACACCATCACACCGGCTCCTAACAGGATCCCCCTTCTCTGTGTCCAGGGTGGCAGAGCATGGTAAATATGAACATAACCCATACTAATATAGCCCAGCTCTCAGGCTGAGGATGAATGGACTCCCTCCTACAGAACTGAGGATTATACGCCTTGAAAAGGATTGGCATGTGTGCCAGTGAGACACAACAGCAAGGGCAAATAGGACAACGCTCAGAATAGAGCATGGAAAAACACAGCGTATGATTTTGTAATCTTTCTATTCTTGTTATTGTCTTGTCTACATGGGTAAAAGAACAAGAAGACGATTTCAGGGGCTCCATTGGGACCTCAGAGAAGTTTCAATCCTATTGTTGTCTTTTGTTGTTGTCTTTTGTTGTTGTTCTGTTGTTATTGGAGAACAATGCCCCTTCCCAGACCAACCTCAGCATACTAGGTGCAGTCTTTGTCTTAAAGGACAAATCACACAGTCTCTGTCTAGGTTAACGACACACAAACAATATAACTATTTGCCAGTAGAGCACTACATACATATTGTATATAACAGTAGAGGCACAACTAGCAGTATTTGGATTTTTTTTTTAAACATTTGATACATTTAGCAGGCGCTTCACATTTCATATGTGAATGTATTTTATATGTGTCTATGCGAGCATTTCACATACCGGTATGTGGATATGAGTTTTCAGTAGTATGGATGTGTGTGAACGTTTCATATGTGAATGTGTATGTGTGTCATATGTGTTTGTGTAAGGACAGTCTGAATTATTTCCTAAACGGACCCTCATAGGTTAAAGTGCAGTGCCATGTACAGTTCAGCAGAAACGGCGACATATCTTAAGTGCAATATCACCTACTTGTGAGAGCAGTTTCATGCCAGATAGTGTAACATCCGGTTTACAAATACAAAGTGCAGAAAGGGGGAAAGTCGCTGTTATCATGTTATCACAGGGAGTGTGATCTGCTAAGTGCTACTTTTGAAGCCCTCCCGGTTCACAGCACATTTTTATGGATGTCTGCAGTGTGAGCATTCTCCAAATGTTTGTGCTGCATACTGATTGGCTACTGTGTAGGAGTTGTGAAACAACTGTGTTCTGATTGGTCATAAGCTTTACTCAACTTTTAACAGACCATTTAGAAAATGTTCGGAGTGAAACGCTGTCATACCTAGCATTGAAAACGTACTCACAATCTGTGGAATACGCAATAGTGTATGTAAGCATATTACAATAGTAGTTAGCGACCATGTAGAGACAGAAATGGAAGTCAGGTGGCTGAGCGGTTAGGGAATCGGGCTAGTAATCTGAAGGTTGCCAGTTCGTGCAAATTAACTTGTAAATGGAACTGACACGCCGTCGTGTAAATAAGATAAATAACATAAGGCCATTTAGTTTGTTTAATAAAAGAGCAAGCTATAGACCTGTTTTATAGGAAAGGTTACCTTAAATGACTTATTTTGCGATCGGGCGCTAAATAAATAAAAATTCTATAAATAAAAATAAAAAAAATAAAAAAAAGATTTATTTTTATTTTCATTATTATTAACTTAACCTTCCAGGGGGGGCGGGGGGGCCGTTGGGGGGGCGGGGTGCCCCCTAATATAATGGTAGGGGAAACACTGAGCATAGTGTAAACCAGTTAGTTACCGTGAAAATAAACTGTAGCCACACAGACAAGAAGATCCACTAACAACAGTTAGCATTAGCCACTAACTAGTGATGGGCATTCCGGCTCTTTTTCGTGAGCCTGCTCGTATGGCTCAGCTCACTAAAAAGAGCCGGCTCTTTTGGCTCCCGAACGGCTCTTTAAAAAATACATGTTTTAACTATGAATTTGACTATGATAGGTGTGAAAACAATTTGAATTAAATTATGACATGAAATCATACTCGACCGTAACCACATATCTTTAAAAATGCATTGATTTGTCATGGCTCTCCTCCGAGTTTTGACTACTCTCTGACTGTGTGTGAGTTGGCTCGGCCCTCCCTCATGCAGGATTGACAGGAACAGAATGTGAGGATGATCGTGTGCGCCTTTGAGCCTACAAGTATTTTTTTTTTTTTTTTAATTAGTCAATTATTTTAAATACAATTAAAATTCATTATTTCATAATCATTTAGATTTTATAGGCTGTATTAATCTATTAAAAATAGAGTCGGCTCTTCAGATATGCGAGCCAGCTCCCGACGTTCACCTAAAAGAGCCGGCTCTTAGAGCCGGATCGTTCGCGAACGACCCATCACTACCACTAACAACAACAGCTACAGCGCTAACATTAGCCTCAAGCATGAGGTACAGAGCTAAGGTTAGCCACAAGAAAGAGCTACAGAACTACCAGCAGTCAATAAAAGTAGACCCACAGTAGGCAGCATGTTAGCTACAATGTCATTAGCGCCCGTCACCGGCAGCCTGTTTCCTTGCCGCCGGTGGAGGACTGAGGTGGCTGTGTGTCCAAGACATAGGTGCACGAGGTCCCAGCCTCTGCTGGGTAATGAGCTCATTATAGCTGAACACAAATGTCATCCTTGGTGTCTGAGACCTCGTTATTCCACACAGGAACAGCTGTGAGGGCTAGTGGCTTCTCTAGGGCTTTGGGGACAAACCATACGCCGTGCACGCACACACACACAAATACAGATGAACCTGCATGCATGCACGCAGACTAACACACACACCAACGTACACACAAACCAGCGCATAGGCTGAACTAGAACTTTAAATGTCAGACACACCTTTAACATTCAGTTCCAGACAATGAAATGTTACCTCTTATTTATGGTCTTTTGTATTCCGTGTAAAGATAAACCACACAATGGACCACTGCGGTGGGTGTAAACTGAGGACCCCTCAGATCCGTTTCAAAAGGTAATATTTTGTCAGTTACAAAAAGAAAGGTTTTGACCCCTATACATGTTGTGTACACTAATTAGTCCCTCTGACAGTTGTTTAGCAACACAGACAGCTCAATGTCAATGGAATGTCAATGTTCTCATTTTTGGAAAGGCCCGCTACTTTCCAGCTAATCATGTTCCAGCAATCCTGTTCCAGCCAATTATCTTCAGCATAGCGAGCTTTCCTCCTTGGCTAATGTTATGGAATTGCAGCAAATCAAATTTGAGCTGGGGGCAAGAGTGGAAGTTCAGACAGAGATAGGGGGCGCTGTTTCATTTCAACATTACCTACTGTACCTTTAAAATGAAGCCAAGGCAGTTGCTCTGGTACACAGGCGAGATTATCCATCTGTTTCCAAACCACCTCTGCTACACCTGTGCTTTTTGGTATAACTTCATTATTTATTCCCATGTGTGTGTTCATGTGGCAAAGGGGTAACTTTTTAAGGGGGTGTTTTTTAACTAGATACTCCTGGTCCAAACTGTGAAACTTCTTAGCTGGATGGATGGTGCTTGACAGAGGTGGTTTACAGGCTTGAGGGGCAAATGTACCATGTCCCCGTAGCTAAGGTGGAGCATGCTGAGCGTTACTAATCTGCCATGAAATAATCCCATGAAAATCCCCACGAGAAAAGACATTAGATCATATTACTGTAATTTATAACCCACAACCCGAGGTGCAGCTGAACAGGATATGTATTAGCTTATAACCTTACGGAACATAATGCTGCATTCCATTTCCTGATGATAATGTGCAGAAGCTTTTTGACATGACTCACATGACTCACGCATATTAATCAAACCCATTTGCATCATAGAATCTGTGAATGTTGTTGTGCTGTTGTTTAGATTCGCTGTTCGGCTGACTTGAAGCTGAGGAGTGTGTGTGTGTGTGTGTGTGTGTGTGTGTGTGTGCACATGTCCGAGTGAGTATGTTTTCGTGTACGAGTGCAAACGTGTTACTGTCTCCCCCACAACTGAAACTAAAATAGATAAAACATGACCACTGTTTTAACATTTTAGATAAGATGTTCTGCTGGGTTCAACCACATAATCTTTGCTTGCCATCTTGGGAATTCTCTCCTTGAAATGCTCTCATAGCCTTAACAGGGGTTCCAGGACAGCAGGCAGGATAAACGGGGAAAGGGGTCAACACAACTAGCAGTCTTTGCTCATTCCTTTATGTTGCACAAACAAGGCATAGTGTACAGTACATCAACCTTTTACATTTCACCTCTAGAACATCCCTCTCCATTTACAAGCTATCTGGAGAACTTGACCCCTGGTGAGATCCCTTGATGTCCCAGTGACTGTGCTGCAGCCTTTTGAAACCCTCCATGTGAAAGGCACCATCCTGGCCTGCATTCGGAAGTTAGACTGGAAAACTTGCTAGCTATTTATCCATTCAAACAAAGTTGTTTTGTCTTTGGTCTCTGTCAAGACTCAGAAACAGCAGAGGAAAGAGTGTGGGATGTGTTGTGATGTTTGTCTTCTCCTTTCATGACCTCAGGGACCTTTCGGCCCACACTTTGAAACTCCTGTTGATGGAGCGGGGCTCCGTCCAATAGAATCAAATCTGAGCATTGACATGACCGCCTCCAGACCCATACGAGGTGTGACAGTCCAATTAGCAGCGAGGGAAGCTGGCATGTCTGCCAGCGTCTCTGGCAGGCCTGTACCTGACACACAGAACACCTCCAACACTAATGAGCAGCTCCTCAGTTGACAAGACATTACTCAATTATCAGGCCAAAAATCTCTGCAGACACAGTTCGTAAATTAGTGGCCCTGCCCCCACCCCAGCCCCCTCATTCAGTACAGACGAGGATGAGAGGAGAGGTGGGGAGAGGAGAGGACAGGAGGAGAGATAAGAGGAGAGGTGGGGAGAGGAGAGGACAGGAGGAGAAATGAGAGGAGAGGTGGGGAGAGGAGAGGACAGGAGGATAGATTAGAGGTGAGGAGAGGTGGGGAGAGGAGAGGACAGGAGGAGAGATGAGAGGTGAGGTGGGGAGAGGACAGGAGGAGAGATGAGGACAGGAGGAGAGATGAGGACAGGAGGAGAGAGGAGAGGTGGGGAGAGGAGAGGTGGGGAGGAGAGATGAGAGGTGAGGAGAGGAGAGGAGAGGTGGGGAGAGGAGAGGTGGGGAGGAGAGATGAGAGGAGAGGTGGGGAGAGGAGAGGTGGAGAGGAGAGATGAGAGGAGCATAGAAGAAGAGAGGTGAGGAGTGTGTTTGTATGTTGGAGAGACCAGAGGGGAAGGGAAGTACAAGGTTTTACCTGTTCACGCCAAAGTCTTATAGTCAGGTGATGTGCAAACTTTTTGAATTTTAAAAAGGCTAGATTGGATAAGTACATGCCCTGTGTTGTTGTTCTGACACAGTCCTTCCTAAAACGCTGCATGCCCTCATTCATCCAGCCCCGTGTTTGACGTGAGAGCCAATCTGCCTCTGACTGAATTAACAGGATCTGTGTCAGAACAGGTTGATGGACACACAAATCACCCCGACGTTGATGAGTGTCTGACTCAGGAAAACCCACAGTCCCAGGGAATCATTTCCTGGAAATGTCACGTACGTAGAACACCGTTGTGGTTCAGCACATTTGTTATGATGCGAAATAACATTTGGCTCGTTTACGAAGCAAGAAAGACATTCGAAACGTGCTTCCGACATATTGTTACCCCTTCGAGCAAAATCTTCGCCTTATTAGAAGATAAATAAATAATACTGTGATAATCAAGCACAAACAACTGCCTAAGTGGATGTCTTGGAGATTTCTGTTGCCAGCAGAGCTGTGACTCCCTCAGTGGGAGTGGATGAATGTTTCTCGTCCATTAGCCAGCGGATATTCTGAAGGAATTAAGTGTTTGGTATAATCACCTACGCTACACAAAGCAAGCTATGCTAATTGTCCTAAATTAAAAATTTGATTTTTTTTTTTTTAATGTGAAAATAGATAAGACTGTAATACGACAACATTGTCTGAAGTTATTGTCCAATGTGGTGCTCTATGGAAGATACAATTAGACTGTGGCGCTGTGCGTTTCTGGTGGGAAAGTCCAAGAAGGTTTGATGATGTCAATTGTGATATTAAAACTGTGTGGGTGGATCCTTTTTAGCCAACAACACTAATGTGAGACAATGTGTGACAAGTTGAAAGTCTCTGCCCAAGGCCATGAGAAGGAGATTAAGTCACGGTTGGTTGGTTTAATATCTGACCCGTAAGTGAGCTACAGAGCGGATCTGTTTTGATGGGGCTTTTGTTAAATTGCTGCCTTACAAGTTCCCCAGTATAGACACAAACCATATTAAGTACTTACTGGATACTGGGTGCATACTGGAAAGTATAAAACATGTATTTGATTTACCTTCTAGAAAATCACATTTGCAATCGTAAGAAACCTAAATCATGTGCACTTTAAGCATTCGACAGTATTTGTTAGCAGTATTTCACAATATAATGGAATCCAGTTGTAAGTTACATCGGTATCTCTGTAGATAAATCCTTTGATAGAGCATGAAGTCTCAAAGCAGCTCTGGCTGTGTTCTGGCGGAGCCTCTTTATCCTGCCTCTGACTACGTTTAATAGAGAGGATTCCCAGGACGGTGAAACTGAGATGATACGATTTGACTAAGTAGAACATCTTATCTATATTTTAATACAGTAGTCATGTTTTTATTTATATATTTTTGACCAATGTTGTAAAGGAGTTGTGTCAAGAAGTTATCACACATACATTTGCACACTCACACACACACACACACAAACACACACTCTCTCACACACACACACACAAACACACACACACACACACACACACACACACACACTTCTCAAACTGAATTTCAACAATAGAATGTTTCTGTGACGCCAACAGCTTTGAGAACAAACTGGATTCTATATCACGCACTCTATAAGAGGACTGGCCCTGTGGCCTGCTGAAGTTCCCTCTGGAGAGAACAATAGTTGGAGAACCAGTAGCTGGAAAGAGGCCTGTGGAGGCCTGTGGACAGACTGATCTAGAATTAATTCACAGCTGTGGAAATGTTACGCACCAGATAAATCACTTTAATACTCGAAGAAATAAATAAATAAAGGAGAAGGCACGGAGCTGTGTGGCCAGTGACAAGAGGAATGGATGGCTCTATAAAAAGGTTTGGTCTGATTTCTCAGAGCGGGTGATTATGCAGACTCTCTCACTCTCTCTCTCTCTCTCTCTCTCTCTCTTGGTCTCTCAAGACAAGCCTAAATATACAGGGATGATTCGGCAGACAGAGAATAAGCTGGGTGATCATGTGCATTAGATCCGAGTCGTCTCCCTTTATTGCCTGGTGTTATTGTATGATATTTACACTGCCTGTGGACATTTCTCTGTTGGCTTGAGTGCGAGTCTGGGACTTGATAATTGAACAATATTACAACACTACCACATCCCTAGCACTAGCTTGTTTTGTCCGCGTTGCTTGTATATTCCTGGGTAAGAGCTTCTATTGCTGGGGTGTTGGCCTTCTGGAACGGCCCTCAGAACTAGTCAAACCCCTGCCGGGATCCCTGTGGGCCCAACACCTATCAGAGGTGTGTAACTGCTTTTAGTCCTGTCCGCATTGGAGGCTGTGCATCCCTGTGCTGTACTTGGTTATTGGCATGGTGCGGTCTCCCTTGTCCAACACTCACCTGTCATGTATTCATGACAACTGAACATAAAACAAATATTCAGTGACGTACTGTACTTGCACTTCAGGCAGACAAAATCAACAGCACACAGATGTTTCTGTTCTCCGACGCTTGCCGAAAGATGAAGGAACCATGGCTGAATCTTCCCCCCTCCATCCACCAGGAATCATTGCTCCTTTTGGTCTAATCCAGAGTCCAGGATTCGATTCCTGTCAGTGACAGCAATGGTGTGTGTTTTACTGAGGGGGATGAAAGTGTAATGACGCCTGCTAGTCAAGCACAGGGACCCTCGTCATGTTTCAAAGGGTCCTCTGCTCTGCCTCAGTGACCTAGTTTCATATTTAATACATAGATCACAACATATCCTCTCTCCTCGCTCACAGGAAATCCATTAATTCTGCCTTGTTTTTGCCCAACGGAAGGACTAAATGAGGGCAGATGCAAACTTGGGAATGAGCAAGGGATAGGCCAAATCACTGGTGGAGTGAAAACTACAAACATGGAGGAGGAAAGGAGAAATTCAAGTCAAACACGACTTAATTAGGTCTAGTTAGGTAGGAAGAGTGATGTGAAATAGCTATCATGTTTAGCTGAAGATGAGTAAAACAGCACTGGGTGCAAATGAAACCTTTGGTCTTCTCGGCTTGCTGATAGAGGTTAAGATGTGTCTTTAAACCTCCTTAACTGCACCCGAAATCAGAACTGGGGCGCACACATACGTGGCGATGCTATTGGATCAATGTCCGTCTTCATCATCACCACCACCGTGCAAATACACAACACGGTGAGGACATCGCATGATGTCATAGTTCACGGATTCCAAATGTAGCTGTCAGTTTGCCACTGTCACCAGTGTAACCACTCGATGGAAGGCTGTGACACAGAACTGAAGACTGAGGTTTTACGTATGCAAGAGACACACAGGGCGTACACACACACACACACACCACATACATGTTTCGTCTGCACTCTAAGATGGCTTGACATCTTGTCCATTAACCTTGGTATGACTGGGGCTAGAGTGTGAATCACAAGCTGGTACACAGGTCAGAGCGACCCTCGTCACTCCGTCTCCATCAGCTGCAGTGCTCTGATGATTGCTTTGCATTCTGGGACACACTGGCAGTGACAGGCACCCATCATTTGTGTTAGTGGTCAGGACACCCAGTGCTGAAGTGAAGAACAGTAAACGTGTGTGTCTGGTATACAACTGTGTAGTATGGCGAGGAAAGAAAATGGTGTCGTGTGAGGAAATAGCGTGAAGAAAGGAAATATTAACAATATGAAACCAGGATCATTGGAGGTGTTTGCAGTCAGTAAGTTCGGATCATTCATAGACCAATTTCACCGGTCCAATTTCATGATGTCAGTTTGTCTAACTGAAATGTTTTTTAGTTGAAACTCTCGGCTTGGCCAGACTGACTTGTAATGCAACTGTGACAGGTGATGGTGAGCTGGGCGTGCGGCTCAGACAAGATGGATAGATGGATGGATGGATAGATAATCAAAGTGTAAGCTAGTGATGATTGGCAGTGAGTGAGGCAGAGGCTGTGATGAGGCAGGCTGAGTGTGGTACTTCCAAGGTGACAGGGCTCAAGTGCTCGCAACAAGGACCATTCACAAGAGCAAACATCATGTGCAGCTCCCAAGTGTGTGTGTGTTTGTGCGTGTGTGTTTGTTTGGTGTACTGGGCTCTTAAGGCGTTTGTTTCCTTTTCAAGAGAGCAGGTCGTGAAGGCTAATATGTGGTGGCAGCTGGGTCAACTGGGTGAGTCCACACAGACTGGCTGTCTGGCAGACTGATAGACTGGCTGTCTGGCAGACTGATAGACTGGCTTGCTGGCAGACTGATAGACTGGCTGTCTGGCAGACTGATAGACTGGCTTGCTGACTGAATAGCTGACTGACTGGTGGATGGGCATGTGACTGCCAGATTGACTGAACAACTGATTGATTGACTGACTGGCTGACTGACTCACAGATTGACTGACTGACTGACTGGTTGACTGACTCACAGATTGACTGACTGACAGACTCACAGATTGACTGACTGACAGACTCACAGATTGTCTGTCTGACTGACTGACTCACAGATTGACTACCTGACTGACTGACTCACAGATTGACTGACTGACTGACTCACAGATTGTCTGTCTGACTGACTGACTCACAGATTGACTACCTGACTGGCTGAGTCAGGGAGTCTGGCACACAAGCTGGGGCTCCACTGTGTTATTCTTAGGAGGGTCATTGCTACTAACTACTGACTGCACTCTAACATACAAAGTAGATGAATCTATTTACTAAAATCATTCTGGTCATATCCCAATGTGTACACAGTGAGCATACTGTCCTACCTTTACTTATATGGGAGTCAGATGGCTGAGCGGTGAGGGAGTCGGGCTAGTAATGTGAAGGTTGCCAGTTCGATTCCCAGCCGTGAAAAATGACATTGTGTCCTTGGGCAAGGCACTTCACCCTACTTGCTTTGGGGGGAATGTCCCTGTACTTATTGTAAGTCGCTCTGGATAAGAGTGTCTGCTAAATGACTAAGTGTAAATGTACTTAATCTTAAAACTAAAAGGAAACAGCAGGACTTGTGCAGAGTCAAGCTTGTATCCAAGAGGCTGCATGGTCGTGTGGTCACACCTGTTTACCTGTACAAATCCTGGTCATTGTGACCTGGTCCTGGGCAGCTGTGTCTAGTGCTGTCTGAGGACCACGCATGCTCATGACCCAGCCATAATGGAAGCACCTACTAACATAGATTCTCTTCTCATTCAGGCTGTGTGTGGTGCAGTGCAAGCCTCTCTCAAGTGGAACACTTGTTCCAGTGTCATAAACATCTCTATTGACGCAAAACAAATCATGAGAGACCTGCGCTGTCATGGACTAATCGCTTATCTACTGTAGGAGCACAACACACACAGCACTCAACTGTCCATTACTGTGGCAGCTGCGAAATTACCTTTGTTACCTTTTACCTTTTATATTTGAGATTTGATGTTGTTGATGCGCTGTCTTGTAAAACCGGTTGTTTCTTGGAGTCAGTCAGTGTAATACTGTTAGAACCCTGGTCTTTTGGTCCATGATTGTCTGCCCTACTTATGATTTGCACTTTTGTACGGCACTTTGGATGAAATGAACACGTGAATGTATTTTTGTGTAAAATGTAACCTATTGCGAACATGCAATTTTTAGTATTGAGGCGTTTGTTCAGTCTAAACATTTCAGTGTAGTCTATTTCGTTCAATTCACTGGGTAAAGTGACTCATTAGATTTGATCCTTGCAAGTCATGGCCGCCACAAGGGCCTCTTTACAACCGAAATAAGACCTGCTCTTCTGTGAAATTAGGAAAATGTCAGATCCAAGCTCTGGTTCCCATCTCTACAATCGTCACCTAGTTTCTAATTTTCAACAGTCTCACATCAGAAACCCTCAACCTGAGGGATAAAATGTTTTATTACTAACTAAAACTGAAGATTATTTATTTATTTATTTATGAGATCTTCATGTTGTTTGGGTTTCCCCCATGGAAGTTGTCACATATAGGCTACTGCAGTCTTCCAACAGCCTTCATCGTGCTACGGCTAGGTGACCATCCCCATTACCCTTCTGTGTTTGATGTGAAGCCAAACAGTACCTGAAGCATCCTCTGGCCTGACTGGCAGATACCAGCATGTCGACAGGAGTCTTTCCGCTTGGCTAGGCTGCCTTGAGGTACAAGCAAGTCTTAAAAAAAAGAATGAATAAGACTGCACTTCACATGTGTGTGTGTATGTGTGTGTCTGAATGTGTGTGTTTTTGTAAGAGTTTACACACATCCACACCTGTTTGTGTGTGTTAAAGTGTGTGTGGTTACGATTTATGAATGTTTTAAAGTGTTTTGGCTAATACTGCAAAAGAGAATTCATGGAATGTATTTTGAGATTCCCATAGCAACCACACAATGTCAATGCAGAAGATAGGAGAAGAGGGAGGAGGAAGGAGAGGAGAAGGAGGAGGAGGAGGAGGAGGAGGAGGAGGAGGAGAAGAAGGAGAGGGCACTGATCCGAGAACCAACGGGCAGGGGACATTTGGCATAAACTGACCTCAAAATGCCAAACCTGCTTCCTGTACGCAGGGGCCTTTCCCACGCACCAATCACAAGTCTGGGACTCAAGTTACTTGTTGCTGCTAACCTTGATATCTTGAATCAAACCAGTCTTAACATCCTATACACTAGTGAAGGTCTGTTTAGACTTAACTTGTGACAGTTATCGGATGGTGATCCCAAACTTTCAAGCATATACCAGTATACCATCAGCATACCAGTATGCCCTTTTAGGATCATCAAATATTCCCAAGCTGTAGTTTCCCTCTTGATTCCTAACCACTGCCCCAATGATTGGGTTTTTAGCAATCCATTCAGAAGTCATTGTTGCTTTACTTCGACAAGGATATATGAATTATGTTCTGATTCAAATATGGTGATCATGAAAACCCCTCCCCCCCCCTCCTCTCACCCGCTGCCAAAAACACTAGACTTGCAAGATAATTAAAACAAGCTCATCTATCAAACGCTGTTTACAGCGAGGGCACCGATTTCGTGTACCCTGCATTAAGGTTTCTTACACAGCAGCATTCAGGACGGGGTTCTATAACCTTCGGGATTATTTCAATGTAGCTTGGTCATCTTAAAAGAGATTAAATCCTCTTGCTGGACTCCAGGAAGATAAGCTTGTCCCACTTTGGTGACAGCTAATGGGGATCCTTTTAACAATAAACATCAGGCATTTGCAATCACAACACTTGAATGATAAACTGCATGTGAAATGCACTTGGAGCCAAAGAAGACATTTGCATTCTAGTCTGGTCTTCAGTCCAGGTACTAAGTGACCACACGGAGATCTGCTTGGCTTGGAATACCTCTCACCTAAGCAGAACTGAACCTCCTACATTCAGAAAGATGAGAGCAGAGATGATCCTGGCAGGGAGAGAGCCCAGAACTCTCTCCTCCACAGAACCATACCAACACAGGGGTAGTGATCCTGCGCTGAGCTGCACAGAGATGAAAGACTGACTGGCAGTGGAGACACATCAGTCAAAGGAAGAGGTGGATTTGACATGTACAAAGACAGTAGGCTGTGTCTCCTGCTCGCCTGCGCTCCCAGACTGCAGTGTCTACTGAAACCAACAAGCTCGCTGTAGTGACTGCAGAGCAGTCGCTCGCGTGTGTAGTCAGCTTGTTAGAAAGACAGCGTACATTGCATTACATCCATCTGCACAGCACTGCTGTGGGGTAAAAGGGCTTTTCGGCCTGCACGCAAACACACGCGTTTTCTTTCTCTTTTTTATATTTTTCTCGTGTCTATGTCTCTTTAAAACATGCACACAAGTGTGTTCACACTCACACTCACACTCACACTCACTCACTGTGTGTCTTATCTAGTCAGTGTTTGCCTAATCACTCTCTCTGCTTCACCAATCTTCTTCCTCTGCGAGGCACATCATGCCCCCCACCCCTTTCTCTGCCCCCATCTTCACCCAGGTCCCCCGCCCCCCTCACATCTCCCCCTGTCCCAGCCTTCTCCATCTAGTCCCCCAGCCTCCCCCTCGGCTCTGCCATCCAGCACTGGACTGATCTGGCTTGTCTCAACTGGATCTGATTCGATTCACGTTGTTTTACACTGGTGGAAATTCAGAAATGCAGTTATCTACGCAAATATCTGCAAGTGGATTTTTGAAACAGACGACAGATGTTATGTGTTGTTTCCCATGAAGGTTAGCTGCTCAGCATGTTGGGGGATCTGAGAGAGGAGCTACAGGAGACATCCTCATCCAGTCTCCAGTAGCTACACTCACACCGCACCAACACCAGTCACACACATGCCCTTGCGTAACAATATGTTTAGATAGTCTACAGTCAATAATCCTCCAAATCGGTATCGATCATCAGTCTCAATCAAAAGAGGATGTCGTAATCACCTCGTAGAGCTCTTATCTGAGGAGGCGAGCCGAACACCTCTGGAGATAAACTCCACTTGAGAATCCTCTTACGTCATGAAGACGTACGAGCCCGCTCGGCCTAATAGATCATTCCGACACATTATTTCTTCTCGTTTTGAATTAATTCTGAGACAAATTAATGGGTTCGACTTAGCGTGATAAATGTCAATGAGGAAATGAGAGAGTATGTGATGGGCTTCTGAGAGCTGCTTATTGATTGGAGCTGGGAGGAAGGGTTATTTAAATAATTACTGTAAAGAATATTGTTGATGCTCTCCTAAACAGACTAAGTGAACGGATACACTAATGATTACTGGCAGTTCCTGACTTTACAGGGTGTTTCCTCAGTGCAGCAGCGCAAAGACAGGGACAGAAACAGTAACAAGGACAGACACAGGGACACAAAAATCATTAATACGGACAAAAACATTAACAGAAACACTAACAGAAACACTACCAGAAACACAAACAGAAACACTAACAGGGGACAGACACAGACATCATGACAGAGATACTAACAGGGACAGAAACACAAACAGAGACAGACAGAGAGACAGAGGCAGAGACACAGGGAATGCAACAGGGACAGAAACAGGAGGAGACTGATGCAGAGATTAATTAGGATGTCAGATGTTGCTCATGACAGAGGCAGCGAGAGAGAGCAGTGTGCAAAGTGAGGACAGCACTTGAATGGCCCTGAACAAAACTAGTTTCGCAGCTGAGTCAATTATGCAACCATCACGTCAATGAAACTGGAAAAGAAAAGCAGCTTTATAGAAACAGATCCACAAATCCCTCCTTCTGAACTGTGACACGCATCACTCTCTACCCTCTCGTATGAATCTGAGGATCCTACCTCAAACATACCCAATCAACATAACCCGTCGCTCGGAAAGGCATTAAGGCGATGTTTACACACAGCCGGGTATTTACAGAAACGAATATTTCTGCCCCTCTGTTTTCAAAAATAACGTTGTAAACACAAGATCATTTTCAAAAATCTTTCTGTTTACATGAACCTGCATAAATACGCCCCCAAGCGCCATCATAACTATGCCAAACCTGTAGGCGGCAGTGTAACAAGAAGGATAAAGCCATGCAAACCAATCAGAATTCTCAAAATCAACAACAACTACGACACAGGCCAAAAGGGTTTGCATTAACGCATAAATGGGGGTCAGATGGCTGAGCGGTTAGGGAGTCGGGCTAATAATCAGAAGGTTGTTGGTTCGATTCCTGGGCTGTGCAAAATGACGTTGTGTCCTTGGGAAAGGCACTTCACCCTACTTGCCTCGGGGAGAATGTCCCTGTACTTACTGTAAGTCGCTCTAGATAAGAGCATCGACTAAATGTAAAATGTAAATGAGCACTACCTTAACAGCATCCATGATCATTAAGCAAACTAACTGCAAACATAGGACGCTCACATGACATGATGCATTTTAGTCGCATACTGTGACGTTTGAGAACCTAACCTCTAGTGCACACGCAAACAGTTTTTAGAAATGATCGATTTCCGTGATAAAACCTCTGTTTTCGTGTAAATTAAAGGCCAAACCGCATGAAAATATATGTGTTTTTTCTCTGTGTAAACGGGGTCTAAGATAAACACACATGACCTCAAAGCTGTGCTGCGACTGCAGTGTAGGTGTGTGTGACTCAAAGGGGAACCAGAGAGGGAGTCAGGGCTTGCCTGCCGTCCCAGACAGGAGGGGGGGAGGTCAGCCAGAACAGGGCCCCTGAGACAGCAGACGATAGACAGCCAGATAAAGATTGTTGAGGCGGCAGAGATGTTGGGGGTAGGGGGGGGGAGATTTCAGACTAGATACAGCATGGCAGATATCAGAAGAGAAGGGAGCAGAGACGGGAAGGAGGAGATATTAGAGGGACTAGAGATAGTGGCTAAGCCAGTAGAGTAGAGATATTGGACTCAGGGCAGCAGAGTCATAGCAGAGACAACAGAGAGAGTAGAGACTGAAACCGTAAACAGTAGAGCAGAGACAGTAGAGACTGAAACAGTAAACAGTAGAGCAGAGACAGTAGAGACTGAAACAGTAAACAGTAGAGCAGAGACAGTAGAGACTGAAACAGTAAACAGTAGAGCAGAGACAGTAGAGACTGAAACAGTAAACAGTAGAGCAGAGATAGTAGACGGCAGAGCCAGAATCCAAGGAGAAGTGTTTTTACTGGACCTGACTAATGTGTTCACAATAACAGATGAACAACTGTATTGCCAGCAGATGACCACAAAGAAAGTTTGATTCCGCCATTATTTTAAAACTGCTTGAATGTAATGTGATGTCATCTGGGCCATAACCAAGTGGTTTTCCTCTTTTAATTTTCATTTCAATACAATTTAAACCCCCAAAAATGGTGCTCTGTTTATCTATGTTCTTGGTGTGTGTCCAGCATTTCATCCGTCCCCCGTCACAGAGAGCTCAGAACAGTCAGCTATTCTTCAGCACACTGCAGCAGTGAGAGCCTGGGATCAGCATGTCCAGACAGAGCTTCTCTCCGCATAATGGATGAATGGTGTTGTAGCCTGTCTCCAAGGGACGCGCTGACCGACCACAGCTATTCTCTCACACTTAGCCCGGCCACTGGAGGGACGCGGGCCTCAGATCCAGCTGTATCAGTCTGGAGAGGAACACAAAGACACGCCGACGAGGAGGAGAACCGCTGAAAGTGCTTCCAAGCCCTCTGGGACCCCGGATTTATGGAATTGCAAGAACGGCAATGCTTTGTGGAATGTAGTTAGTGGAGAGAGAGAGAGAGAGATAATCAGCAACAAAAAGAGAGACAAATACATAGAAAGAGACCAAGTCGGAGAGAGAGTGTGTGTAGGGTAAGGAGTTCTGTAGGCCTGTCTGCCTGCTTGTCAGTTTGTTTGTCTGTCTAACATTATTTACCGGTAGGTTTGGGGGAGGCAATAAATCAATACCATAAACGCCTTCACGGCACAGTCCAATGGTATCCCCACAATGATGCAAACCAAAATCTATCGAATCTGTCAGTGGTTACGATTTGGGTGCCAACCGGGTCATTTAGGAACATTAGAGACATAATGAACTGCAAACAGCTGTGAACAGACGAGTTTTTTATTACTGAAAGAATAATTGCTCGGCAATTTCTCTTTGCTCAACCCGAGGCATGATTTCCTCCTCCCCACGCATTGGATCAGTTTTTAATGTCGTTTAAATTGATCATTCATGAGAATCGAAGTACGGCCAAATGTGGCTGGTGTAGGAAATCAACAGTTTATCCGGAAACTACCTGTAGCCTATTGACACAATTTGTGAATGAACGCAAGAATGCTCTAGAGCTAATTCGTTAATTAACAGTGTCGTGTGGATGTTTAAATGCGTTCTTCTTGAATGCGTCATCGTGAACTGAGCAGAAATGGGGCGAGAGGCTGTGAGATCAATGTGGTTTGTGAACGAGCGCTTTCGCGCGGCGCGGGTACAGTGAAGGGAGAGCGTGCAAAGAGCTTTCCTTTCAACACCACACAGAGCGAGACGCAACATCGGCGGGCTGATTCGCTGGAAGAAACACGCTAGAAACCAACACTAGGGGGGGAAAAGTACAATATTATATTAAGGCATATTTTTCTTGTCACACTTTTTAAGGAACAGTCCGCTAGTCACACAGCATTGCATGAAGCGTGGCAGAGGGCGGGGGAGGTTAAAGCAAGAGAGAAAGACATCCGTTTCCCATTATCGACGTGAAACCTATCAATCATTTCACCAACACCCAACAGGGTGACTGTCTCACTCCTGACCGTACGAATGATACGGTACATAAGGAGTTCTGAACTCACAACTGAACAACTATTGGTGCGTCCCAGGTGAAGCGGGCTTACCTGAAACAGCCGTAGAATGTTCGCTACCATGATAGACACGGAACTGGCTGAGGCTCCTATCACGCCAACAACTTTCTCGGGTTTGACAAACACCGGCGGTTCACCGTTAGTACACCTCACGTCCGACGTGTCTTTTTGGATGAGCGCCTGTACGAAAGTCAGGGACTGTTCCAAAGCGTACGTGTCCCTCGAACATGTATCGAGAACTCGGGCACCTAAGGTGATGTTGGGCAGAAGCTCTTCGTCGCTGTTGATTTGGTCCAGAGCATACATCATCGCCTCAAGCCGGTGGATCCCGTTCTCCTTCTTGATGTCTCCACAGGGGATACCGGGGATCCCCCGGGCATGGACGGGGAAAAGGCCACCAAGGGTCACGTCCCCTTCGATCCTAATGGAGTGTGGTGCATAAATTTCTTGGGAAAACGTCAGATCGAGAAAAGCTTTCATCATCCACAATACTCGGAATGTGAAGTAGGGCTTCAGCTCCACGAGACCGAGACTGTGCCTCGCCATGGTCTCCCTCTACAGATCCAAGCGTCGATTTCTCAAGCAGAGAAAAATACCAACGTGAGGCACTTTTCAGAGTACTTTTCTGAAACTACTACAATGCATTTTCAAAATAGAGTCCACGCGTCGCTCTTTCTCTCGAAAAACAACCAGTTTAAATGAGAAACGTTCAATTATTCCGCAGGTACCGTTGCGTTATTCCTTCGAAATGTGCGCACGACTGACCAACAGATTCGCTTGTTGCTCGGGAACCCATTCCAGGAAAAGGGGCTGTTACGAGTTCAGTCGCAATAACACCAATAAACCTAAAGGATAAGTAGATAATGTTGGCTAATACTAATCAGAACTCAGATTCCCGGGAACAACGAGGACGTGCGGAGGGATTCCACTGTTGGAAATGTGATATCCAGCCCCCACGCAGCACTGATGTCATTCTAACATACAGTGGGGTCAATTAATAGTTACATATCAAAAACTGTTCTTGAAATAAAATTACAAAATTACAAAAATAAGCGTAGGCTACCCCAAAAATCTAGTAAAAATACGAATTGCGCGCCAATTAGATCCCCGTTGTTTTTGGCATCGCCTATTCCAAACGTATAGGCGAAGTTTTCGGGGTACTCTTAAGGGTTGAAATGCCTCTTGTCCTTGACGAAACTGTTAGCTTCTTATCCCGAATTGTTGGAACTCCTGACCTGGAAGTCGAGAAGCGAGGGTAATGGAGGTGTTTCTCACTCTGAGATCGGATAGGAATGAAGCCTGAACACTGCACACACACTCCACCCAGTATCAATTGTGCGTTTGTCAAATGACTCGTTTCCCTCGTATGCACTGACTCATGTTTCAATCGCGGGGCGACGTGATTTTCTGTCATTGGCAGGCTGCCTTACAATGTTTGAAAATGTTCCACACCAAAACATTCCGACGGCCAAAAGCGTTATAGGTTTCAGGTAAATATCCTAATTTTAATATATTTTATTACATATTTGAATTACGCGAACTCACGCACATCGGCTGCAAACACACACCATACAAACCTACTTTGTAAGTAATAGAATATGGTTGAATTTAGCTGCTAATTGCGTTGTACCCGTATCAAGACACGAATATTATACTTTTTCATCTCCTCGGGAAAACTATACCCACCTTCTCTATCTTGGCACCCTGTTCCGGTCTTGGTCATTATATCCTTCGGCATGATTACATCCTTGATGCTGATCCGTTGTCTGACGTTTCGGTGTCAAATGATAAATAACCATAATTAATCACTGGAGTAGTTGTCAATGAATGCCTCTGCTCGGATGCCAAGCCTAGTTTGGTTTATATAATCAGGCACGAGCCCTGCCAGTTGGAGTCTTGCCCTGAGAAGTAGCTGTTACTTTGACGCTGTTGTGATAGCAGCATTGTTAACAAGGCTCTCACTTTTTCTACAAATTACTTTCATTTTGACTGTTTACCTTTCACCTTTAGAGACAGGAAGCACCTCAGAGACGGCATCCTGCTCACCCAGCGACAGCTGCTTTTACAGTAGCGTGCAGGATATATAACACCTCAAAAGATACCTCCTAAATGCGATCGTTTATCTTTTCACCAAATCCCATTTGAAACGAAACACATCCAGCTAATGATTAGAATCAGGTGTGCCAGATTACTTAACGTGGGATGTGAAACCCCACAGGTAATTTCTTCCTCAGACCAGAATAAAGCAGCCTGACCTGTCTTTAACCCTGTCTGGTCCAAGAATATGAGGCAGAAGCACACCACGTCACTACACTGTGCAGCCTGAGTCCTCATTAGGAGAAACTAAACAATGGTCAAGCCTTGATCAGAATCAGAATCTGATTTATTGCCAAGTTTACACGTATGGTTGGTGCATAACATAAAAAATAGGAAGTCAAAATACAACAAAAAATAATATTGTAAGATAAAAACAAGTAGTGTAAATTAAAGGCATAATAGAACATTTAAAAATAAAAATAATACAATAAAAAACTAAAGTGATTGTCCTTATGTGTTTCTGACAAGGTTGCCTGTTACCTCGGTTACCTTGGAATTTGTGATGTGGGCCACTTTCCAAGTGGCCTTATATTGTGTTTGGTTTTTACAGTGCAAAAGGGCTTCAAACTCCACCTCCACTTATCTGTTCAGTGTGAACTCTGGAATGTTCATACGTCGAGAATGACTCGATCGTCTAAAGTCTTACTGGTACCAGCTTTCCACAGCTCCAAAAATGTGTCATACTGTTGGGTGATAGAATATACTGTAAATGTTGTAATCGGGTATAATGACACTGTGTCCTTTCCCTAAGGACAAATAAAAATAAATCTCTCTTCTTTTCCGTATTGATGGTTGAAATGTTGTCAATTAATATTTTAGAGCTGTATCAGTGTGTGAAACACAGTGCTTCATGAACAACACGTTGAATTATTCAAACTGTGGTTAGAAATGCCCCTGAAACTGTAATGTCGCGGGAAACTCAGGGAGAAAACGTCAACCTCCGTCTTACAAATGACATGATATGATATGGGGACAACATCAGGCTTTTAAAACGTTACTTATTCATGAGTTGAATCAGAAGACGCTGGCAACTTCCTGTCTAAAGGAGACAAAGCAGAACCTTTTTTTTATTTTTTTTACCAAAAAATAAATGTCCAAGACAGCCAGGAAAACTAAACTGCTACTAGAAATGTCATGAATGGATGGGGTGGCACACTAGTTTGTGGAAACATAATGGAGCCAGATCTGTCGTATCAATGGAAAACAGAAAACAGTATGCTGTAATCATACCCTAATAAACATTGAATTGGGTATTCTTTACGTTTTAAGTTTTTTAACGTAAGTATTATGGTCAAAAACATATTTGCGGCAATCAATCCAAGAGCATAAAATGTACAGTAAATGTTTAAAATAATTATATCCTGCTTGTTTAAAAATACCTTAACTCCTACCCAACAGAACAAAGTACATCATTTCCTAAAGTACGCACATCATGTAAGAGGAATCGCATTAGATTACATTTTTATGAATTAAAGCCACAGTCATTAAACATTAGTATTAATAGCTTTGCCATAACACCATATAAAAGTAAAAATAAGAACACTGGTGAAGTTACCTTGGCAACAAACAAAAAAAGTATCCAATCAACAAATCCAAGAGACAAGCCTGTCATTAGCATGTTGACAACAGTAAATCTCTGCGTGATCTTCCATTTCATGCAGTAATACGTCCCCTCGTGTCTGTGAGTCTTAGACACCTTCACCAACAGATTCTTTTAAAGCTCTTCAAGAACCGCTTATCTCCGCACCACCACGCTACAATCACGCTGCTGAATCTAACACTGCCTGCAAGACCTAGAACATCAGGTGCCAATAATTGCTTGTCTCCATCTTTTGTACATAATTATAGACAGATTACTCGACCTCACTTGGCTAAATAATAATCCTTATAATCACCTCCTAACCCTCCCTGAGGGCCTGGAAAGGTTGTTTGCGTGGGTGGTTGTAGAGATAGTATTATTAATTTGATTAAACGTTTTAAAGAAAGAACCTCCAATCTCTCTTCCTTAGGGGGAATAAAATGGTTTAAAAACAACCTTGAATGAAGGGAGACGGTGAGAGAGAGAGACAAAAGAAGAAAGCCTACAGGTGAAAGCGTTTAAATGCAGGATCGAGCCACCAATTTACCTCTTTCTCATGCAGTTTGAATCATTTGACAGGTGTCTGCACATTCTGTACATTGTGTAAATTTATATTCACCTCAGGTCAGGGTTGCAGGTAAATACTTCAGCTTTCTCCACAGCAGAGATTTGCTCGAGGCAACACAAGAGCATTCTTAAATAGCTTCATGACTTAAAATGCACCAGACGTATCGTACATATTTGTGGAGTGTAGACTATTGTTGGATTCCCAGTCAACAAAAGCCTGGCCATGGGACAGGAATTCAGGGGCAGGTTTAACCTTACATTTACATGTTAGTCATTTAGCAGACGCTCTTATCCAGAGCGACTTACAGTAAGTACAGGGACATTCCCCCGAGTCAAGTAGGGTGAAGTGCCTTGCCCAAGGACACAACGTCATTTGGCATGGCCAGGAATCGAACTGGCAACCTTCAGATTATTAGCCCGATTCCCTAACCGTTCAGCCACCTGACACCTACAAGAGGGCTGTCAGGTTGATGCAGATTTTGTTGCTCTTCTGAATTGGGATGCCATTGACAAATAAACATAACTTTCTTTTTTATGCTGAGCTTTATACATGTCTTAAAACCCCTATTCATGTACACCAGCTGTTCCATCAATCTGCTCCCCTCAAGTGAGTATATGTGCGTTTTTCATTCAGCCTACGTACTACAGTGAGTCATACAGGGTCTGTTTGGAAATCGTCAGTTCAAACAACAAACTAGTTTTCATACGCTGTCAGACACTGTGGAACACAGAACATGGATGGACAGTTCATTCCCTCAGCTAGCATGGCATGGTGGCAAGGACAAGCCGGCTTTGATATCAAGACAAAGTATTTTCGGCACTTGAATCCGTAATTTCAAATGAGACAGACTTGTGCATCCGTCAAACAGTCTCACTCTCAAGGCTCCTTCTCACCTTCAGATCCGTCTCCATCACGAACAATCCTCCATGTCCCCACAGTCTGGGCAGCATCTCCAACTCCAGCAACACTGAAAACATGAACTCACGAGACCCCTCAGTTATTGTTTTCATTGAAACCTGTGAGCATCCTTCCCACAATGCATCATTCCCACAATGCATCCTTCCCACAATACATCATTCCCACAATACAAACCTCCACTCAATTAGAGTGTAGTTGACAGATCAGACAGTACCTGAGGAAGAATACTCTGCCTCAATTATTCGTGTTCACATCCCCGACTTTAACATCTTATCAAATGTAATCAAAGATCCTAGTTTTGCCAGTTCTACTAATGTGTATCTTATATATCTACCACCCATTTCACCTAAATAATTTGTGTTTGTTGAAGGTTTGATTAGTAGACCCCCACCTGTTAGTAAATATTCTATAAAGGTGAGTGAGAGGGATGCAGGAGGGAGATGGAGGTGTTGTAAACAATGAACACCAAACACAGACTTGATTCTTGATCGTGGTATTTTACCCTCAGTTTTAGTCAGTATGCCATGTGAACTCACTACCTGTTTGGTATTTGTATTTCCTCATTACACCTGTTTTTAACCTTCAATGCTTTGGGCCATGGCCAGCTCCATCACACACTGTACAGAATACCCCCGTCGTGAAAACACAAGACAGAGAAGTGATGTATCAATGTCTACCGTTAGACCAAAAGGTCACTCCTCTTGGTGGTGGATTTTGAACCAGCTCCACCTAGTCTGTCTGAAAAGCAATGAACCACACACCTTCAACAAGAACTTCAACAGCAAGATTGGGTATTGTAGTTTACAAGGCGCACTGCTGAGAGCGAGAACCAGGGCATCAACAAAGAAACAAGGAAGGGTTGTAGCATGGACAGTACCAACAAAGAATGGCCTCCAGGCCAGAACTGTGTCCCATTGTGTTACTGGGATTGAAAAGGCCTCTGTGTTAGAAAAAGTGTAACTTGCTTGCAAATCCCCCCATTTTTCTTAAAACGTTTTATCAAGCTAAGAAGTATATATTTTAACTTGTTCACATGAAGTTACACCTGGGAAAGTATATGTTTATGGAAGCATGTTTAGGACCATATTTCTGCAAACTGATTAGAAAAGTTAAATTGTTGTTTCGGTTAAAAAACAAGTACTTTCTTCATAAATTGTTTAGTAAATTTTTTTCAATCGTTAATATACTGTATATTAGATATTAGCTCCTACATTAGCTCCTAAGTCACGGCATCCGCACAGCTGGAGATACGAAGACTGATGAGGTTGTACGTTCACAACGTGGAGTCAGGTGGCTGAGCGGTTAGGGAATCGGACTAGTAATCTAAAGTTTGCCAGTTTGATTCCCGTCCATGCAAAATGACGTTGTGCCCTTGGGCAAGGCACTTCACCATACTTGCCTCGGGGGGAATGTCCCTGTACTTACTGTAAGTCGCTCTGGATAAGAGTGTCTGCTAAATGACTAAATGTAAATGTACAAATGTAAATGTACAACGGGTGTAATACATTCTGATTAGCAGCTCAGTTGGTGCTGCGCTCTCACTGCGCCTCTATTCCCTCCAACTCCCTGACCTTTGATGAAAACTCTGAGACGCAGCGTGAACCGTGATTGGTCCTTTGATTACAAGGAACACGAGGGGAGAAAAAACAAAGAAGATTAATTATAAGCCGGTTGGGACTGAGGGGGAGACAAGGCATTGATAAACAAAAGTATCGATAAGGACACGTAAACAACGCCATCAAAGTCAAGGGAAGAATCGATTTGAGTTGTAATGGGAAGTTTCTATGCTAAGCAAGTATCCTGGATGTGGTGGTGTCAAATCTGCAGAGCTGTGTTTGTCCAGCTAAAGCTGTCATGGATGTGTCAGAACCACAGCTGCAAATCAGTTGCCTAAGAACTGATGGACTCAAGATCCAGGTTGAATGTGGTTCAAAGCAAACTTCTTTCTCCCTACTTTAAAAATATTTTTCTAACTTTTAAAATAAATTAGCTTCATCTGACATATCCGTTTTTAATCTCTGACCTTTTCGTAAATCATTCCAAGACGGAAATTGGATAGGAAGCAGGAGGGCTACTTAACATCTAAGGTGTTAGGCCCTTGGCCGTAAGAGTCCTCATGGTCGTACAGAAGTAGCCAGAGGTACTACATTACTAAGCCTTTTATTTTTAGTAGCAATCAAAAATCTATTGAAACGTTAGAAACAGCTCTCAACATTCCAAGACACCTGATATTTCTAACACACTATTGAGACTGGTTGCCAGATTTAAGAATGTTAAGTTACCTGCAACACACAGAAACAGATCTGGCAACCAGGTGTTTTTTAGAAACATATTGTCCTGGTGTGATAGAAGTAGTCTTGCTCAAGGCCAATCTATTCTTACGGTGATTGGAAGGGATTCTATCACTGAAAAACGGAAAGATATGAAACGGTGCAGCAACATATAACACAAACCTAGATGTAAACCTCTGTCCAACTGTGGATTTAAGGTATTAAATGTGGGCTCCAGAGAAGTTTTTCCTTTTCCAAACTACAAGACCAACCTTAAAGTGAATGAAGTTTAATAACCTCGAAAAGGAAGTTGTCATGGCTGTGCTTTATCAATTATCTGTGTTTCTCTGTTTACGGCAATTGGTTCTTATTTGACACCTCTTGGGACAAGGCTGCAGTGATTTGTTAGCAAGCCGAGATAAACAAAAGAGGCCTTTTATGTTTTCCAGCCTCAGTGAGCTACTATCCCTTCAAATCTCTTTCACACACACACACACACACACACACACACACACACACACACACACACACCTACATACACCCAAACACCCACACACGTACACACACACAAACACACACAGACACTGAAAATATCACCTGGAGACCATGGATAGCCAGTCAACAGGCCCTTCAACAGAAATAAAATGGCAGAATGTGATGACTTTGAATAGACAGCCATCGTATTCTCTGGTGAGAGTTGAAATCGAATATACGCGTCTGTTGTTGTGAATGTTATCGGTCCAATGATGTTGACATTTTAGATTAGGATCAATGACTACCTTTGACTACTGCAGTCTTGGAACGCATCATGCTTTTACTGAGAAATCCCTTTTCATAGTTACTGACTGATGCTGACATTTATGTTTTATATATGCCAATTATATAGGTCATATTACTTCATTATGGGATGGTTTCCCAGGGAACGATTCTGTTCTGTATAACACAAATACAGGCCTCTGGGATGAGAATCTCCCGCAATATGTTTTTTAAAAGATACATCTTGGCTCACGCAAAAGTTCAGTAAACTATTATGCTTGGCTGTTTGCCCAAAACACTGAAAATATCATCCATAGTTTGTTGAAGAAATATGTGTTGTCATTCCATTGTTCTGCGAGTACAGTATTTTCTCTTGGGATCAGAGCTACAAAGCCCACTCCTCCTCTTAGAAACAGATCTTAGACAAGACAGCACTTTACAACACAAACACTGATGTTTCAGATGCATAATTAAATGTCCGGACATCAGCCATTTCCTTACAGTTTCCTGAGAAACACGACAACAAGCACTAATGGAGACAGTGGCTCTAATGTGATCGAGAGTGTGTGTCATAGATAGGCTCCTGTCTCGTCAATTACAACCAAACCCTATAAATGAAAAATATTAGTCTACGTAGAGTGACTTGTCAGACACAGTTGCTGTCAACTTATAACCAGTCAAAAAGCTGTAAAAGGAGGTCCGACTGCACCAGGTCGATCTATAAATCCATCTCCTCTTGACACCTAATTGTTCGTTGTACTGTACGGCAGTGAATGCCACAACCACACAGCCTGTAAGAGCAAATGTTAGTCTAACGTAGGTGGGATGTTATGGGGGATGGATAGAGGGGGTTTCCAAAGGTTGTAAAACCTCCACTGAAGCTCTGCAACGGCAGATCCAGGCCCCTCGATGTTGCCTCCTGGCTGGGCACAGTGGACTCTCGTCATCCATCCTGCGGAGGTGACACGGTGGCAGATGGCCTGGGTCTCCCCAGTCCTCCTCAGTGTCCCCTGCTGAGTAATGTTCCGTCACGGCACACCTGATAATGGACCGCTCTGTCTATGCCAGGAAAGAGAGAGAGAGAAAGAGCAGGAGAGAGAGAGGGGTAGGAGCAAAGATAAACATAGCTAGAGAGAGCGGGGGGGGAGAGAGAGAGAGTGTTGAAAAGAGAGAGGATGGGGGGAAGGAAAGTAAGAGAAGATGGGAGGGTGAGGGAGAGAGAGAGAGGGAGATGGGATAGAAGCATGGAAAGAGGACATTAGCAGGTAAATAACAGCAGTCGATTAGAGAGTGAGACACAGTTAGCGTGCCAGAGAGGCCAGGTGAACTTGTTATCTTTTCCTTCCCAGACAGGGACTCCTCTCACTAAAAATCTTGTTTACTCAGAGCCCATGGTAACACGGGCTCTGAGTAATTTACCATGGTAAATTAGTATTAATTTTAGTCATTGTAAATAATCATTTACTTCATGTATAATAATTTTCTTGTATTATTGCATTTGCCTGCAAATGCCTGTTTCTGGCACAGGTTCATGGTAAACTACATTACTAGCTATTGTACTAGTATCCTGATACTGAATGAAAATGCATTTGTGACAGCCTTAATATGATGAATTGATTTGGGAGGCAACATCTTGTTACTCCCTGTAGCGAAAAATTTGATTTATGACCCCTGCCACAAAACAAAACACAGAGAATGATCTGTATTTGAGAATCTTTGTAATACAAATTAATGATCATATCACAAAGTGAGACCAGCTGAACTGTGCAAAATTACATTCCTTACCGGTCCGTTTGGAAACCTTAATCAATTTATGACACTGCCATAACTCAATGCAAAGACACGTGAGCCTGAGCACACTCCTGGGTTTAGACATTAACTTGAATAATAGAAAAAATATGTTCCTATTTCCCCCTCTCTAATAGACAAGACTATCTTTAGCTCCTGCCTTTGATTGTAGGGTGTTCTTTTTAGTTCCTTTCTCGTGTGAGAGGTGAAGGGTTCTAAAGGTTCTAAGTGGGTTTTAAATTCCATTGCACTCAAGGACCTATTTCAATTAAAGTTTAATGTCTGAAGTGTAGTTAGGAGGTTTTATTTTGCTGAGAGGGGATTAAAATTGTGTTGGTCAAACATTTCAGTATTTTAAATGTTTGTTTCACCTTTATTTATCTAATTGAAAATAACGTAACACTGTAAACCAGACTTGTACAGTCATCCACAAACTCCTGGCCAGTGTTCCACAGAAGTCCCCTATAGTTAATCTCTTTTCCTGCAAGTCCTTTAATATTACATGAAGGGGAAATCAAATTAGAAACAACACGAGTAGTCAAATTTACGGCTTTCCTGGTGCTGTATCACACACAGGATGACTCCTGGTAAGCATGGACGTCTCCAGTCAGGGATAGACAGCTCTTCATTGACACAAACCAGCAGGTGCCAACTCTAATTCCTACTGAGTATTTTCTACCTGGAATGTTCTCTATAAGACCAACAAATCAATTCCAAATCCACTCCCTTTCCATCAGTCTGACATTTCATTGGCTCTCCAGTTCTTCCCAGACAAATAAAACGTCCTGTACTGTAGCGGCAGGAGTTTGCAGTGACAGCACTGTTGAACATGGACACTAAGGTACGAGAGGCCATTAGGGACTTTATTCTAAATTACCCTGCATATAAATGTACTTTAACTCTCACAAACATGTATGAAACCAAATTCATTCACATACTACTAATACTAAAAATCCCACACACATAGTATGTGTAAAATGCTTACATGATACACAAACTTGAACAATGACATGCTCGCATACACAACTGAAGAGCTCTCATGAAAATCATTGAAAAGCTTTCACACATGCAAGAAAAGTGTTCACACTCAGTCAACATGCTCTCTTTCAGTGTTGTGAAAACATTTTATTTTTACAATACTGTAAGTGTACATGTATTTCAATGGTAATTCAGAATAATGTCCTTAATGAGCCCTCATGTTAAGAAGCCTTTCACTCTTACTCTACTGAACCCCAGGCAGACAACCCAAGTTACCCGACGCAGGTAAATCATGCAGTTCTGTTATTTGCATTGCCATGGCGATGGAATTAAAACTGAACGGAATGAGAGAAAGTTTCCGTGGTAAAGCAAAACTTTCATAGCGTCATCAGCGCTTCAAATGGCCCTGCCAGGAGTAGCTAAGTTTGACGAAAAGTAGAGTTTAAAGTGACTGTAGTCTATTTGACCGTGGTCAAACGGGACAACTCCGTTAAACCTAGTGCTACCTCATCTGGTAATTTCTTTAACTACATGTGATGAGTCATCATGGACTTGTGTGGTCTCAGTCTGTGGATGAAAGGCCAGGTATTACTCACCAGCTGTCTGACTCAGGACCCATATTAGTCATCCAACACACTGACATGGAACATCCCAAAAACTCAAAGTTTTATCCGAAGATAAATGGAGGAATCTTCGGTAACAAATCTTCGGGGGGGGGGGGATGTATGATTTGAAATGGTAATTTCATTATCGCGGCAAACAATTACGCTGCACTGAACTGTAAGTAAAGTACAAAAAAGTAAAAATAACAAAACCTGTTATTATTTTCAAATTGAAAACTGAGGCGACATTTAGAGTAAAGACAAGTTTCTTAACACGTGTTGTCAATATTGTCAATTAAAAGTCAAAAACTTTTAGTTATGAAGCATTTGATTGTAAGAGTAACGCAAGTATGAAGTATGGCGGACGGAGAAGATTTGTGTAAAGAATTGCTGTGTGAAATGTTATTGATAAAGGATGATTTGCCTTAAATGATACATTAATATCATTAGAAAAGCCCTAGTCTTCCTCTTCAATATGGTATAAACAGTTCAGGTGTATGATTAAATATGAAAATTAATATGAATATGTAGCCTATATTAATATATTATAGCACCAAACTGATTCTTGGCTCAGGGTAAGCCAGGCCAGGCCAGGCAAGGCTATAGCTCATTAGGAGCAGCGTGTCTGTTTTCACCAGCTAACCAGAGGCTGTGTGCAGTCCAGGTACATCTCATTATTAAGAGAACCTGTCCCTAATACAATGAGACTCTGTTAGCATGCTGGGGGTGATGTAGGAATGGGAGACATGGAGAGAAAACTAGCAAGAGATGCAAGCAGAATTTTCATGAAATGCTCTTTGAAAACCAGAGGAGGGTTGTTATGCCATTTCAATAAGCTAAATTATTCTAAACAAGTGTGGGGTGGAGGCGATAGCCCTGCAAACTGTATACTTTAATCTTTTTTGTATTTTCCTCTGAGAGCTTGAACGAACAAAAACAAATGGTTGACGCAAGTTAGTTTGACAGTTGACGTAAGCAGCGGTTTAACAGTGGGGGGTCAAAACGTATCTCTTATCTCTTTAGTCTAACAGCTGAACTTCAGCACAAGCTGAGATATAAGTGGTAGGTCACCCCAACTGACCCCCACAGTATCAAACCCAATTTCCTTTTCTCCTCCTCCTAAGGTTTCTTCAATTTCTTCTCTTGAGTTTTCAGGGAGTTTTCTATGTCTTCCCTGCGGGTTTCAGTTAGTTATCTGTGAAGCCTCTTGTGACATTGCTGGTAAAAATGTGTTTACTCTCCAACAGAAATCCAATGATACAAAGTGAGTACTAATCACCAAAATACACCAACTGTACGTGTCCCCATGTCTACTGACACAAAAAGGCAGAGAGACACAGAGACGCAGAGACACAGAGACGCAGAGACGCAGAGACGCAGAGACACAGACATCTGACGAAATCGCAGTGGCCAAAGGCTTTTTCATCGTGGTGAAAGAAAACACCATGCTGTTCTATATGTGCTGAAAGTCCAAGTTCAGACAGAGACACAACAAAGTGATTTAGCTACGGGATAAACACTCTACCAAGCCCTACCTCCTGGTCTGTGCTTTGACCAAAGGCATGTGTAACGTGTGGTGTAGCTTATGTCTCCTGGCATGCGTGAGAAAGGCCAGACAAATGATTAGCTCCCCCCAGTGTTACCTCACCCACAACGAGTGAGTAGTGGAACCACACCAGCAGGCTACAAACCCACACAAACACACACACACAGAACTGCCTCAAACCTCTCAAGCTTCACTAGTAGCCAGATAATCTCTAAATGAGAAATTCTGTCACCCCAGCCTGAACAAGGATGGATTTCACCCTATCAGGCCAGGGTCTTTCCATTCTCAAGACAATTTGACGTGTCTTGGTTCTCAATAGAATCCGATCTCTCTATTCTCAAGACATCCTGGTCTTTCTGGTGGATGTTTGTCTTGAGTTTGTGACAACCTCCTCCTACTCTGACCAAGACGAGGCAGCCAGGAGACAGCCGGGGGAGGGAGATCCGGATAGGTGTTAATCGTGCAGCAGATGAGTGTTTCATTGTTGTTGTTGGGAGGAGAGAAGAGGAGGAGAGGAGGATGAGAGGATGAAGACGAGAGAAGAGGAGAGGAGGAGGAGAGGAGGAGGAGGAGAGAAGAGAAGGAGAGAAGAAGAGAGGAGAAGAGGAGGAGGAGAGAGCAAGAGGAGAGGAGGAGGAGAGGATGAAGAGGAGAGAAGAGGAGAGGAGGAGGAGGAGAGAAGAGGAGGAGAGAAGAGGAGAAGACAAGAGGAGAGGAGGAGGAGAGAAGAGGAGAAGAGAAGAGGAGAGGAGGATGAGGAGGAGAGAAGAGGAGAGGAGGAGGAGAGGAGGAGGAGGAGAGAAGAGGAGAAGAGGAGAAGAGGAGAGGAGGATGAGGAGGAGAGAAGAGGAGAGGAGGAGGAGGAGAGAGGAGGAGGAGAAGAGGAGAGAGGAGAGGAGCAGGAGGAAAAACTTCTTAGAAGACAGACTGACGCAGAAGAGAATCCTCAGCTGTCAGAACAGAAGGAGAGTTCCACCACCAGGGAACATTTTTCTGGGGCTTACTACCATAGCAACACAGTGTATTCTGGCTTCAGCGCGGGGAGAGTGTGGTTGCACAGTTGAGATGACGGGTTCTGGGTGGGGGCTGTTCTCAACACTGATGAGCTTCAAGATTGTAACCGTCTTCCAGTCTAATTATAATGCTCATGCATGTTTATGTTTAAGTTTTTTTAAGAAGGGATTGTGCACATTAATTAACATGAGCACTTGGTTCCATCATGTAAATGTGCCTGATATAGCCATACAGGCAGATTTCTCTGCAGTACGTATGAATGTACGACTGAAATCAATGCACTTGGTGTAGTATGCTGTTTTATAATCATTTGGAAAACGTATTCAACTGGTGATGCAGTTAGAAAAAGTAGTTCCAGCCATCAATTTGAAAACTTAAATAGGTCTGATATGTTGTTTTTGTCAACGACAGTGACATTCTGGTCCACAACTGTTGTGTCAACGCCTAAATAACTACTCATGTGGATTTAACCCTGCACACTGTCAGTCCTGTGCCGTGTTGCTGTCACAGCCCTGTCCGTTGTCAGTTGGGCCCAGGAACACTGTCCAAGTTGCCTTGCTTCCATCAGGACTGAGACTGGCAATGTGCCCAGAAGTCACTATGGCTTGTCCCTGGGGAGGAGTCCTCGGTTTCACAGATCATAGATGCTTTGTGGTCCCTGTCTCTCTTCCTTTAAGAGCCACGTTCTCCATCACTGGAAATCCTGCCAGACGTCTCATCCCTCTGGCTTGTGTGGATAGGTCTATTTAAATGATACAAAAAGTGTTAGCAAACACCTCCTAGTAATTACTATTCTCTGTGCAGTTCATTGAAGATTCGTGCACAAAGACGATAAATTGCAGTTTAAGTCTTGACAGGGGAATGATGGAGGGAGGAAGGGAGAGAGAGAGAGAGAGAGAGAGAGAGAGAGAGAGAGAGAGAGGGAGGGAAGAAGAGAGATACAGAGAGAGGGAGAGAGAGAGGACTGGGAGGATGACACGTTTTCAGACCTCCATAGGGTATTTATCCTTTTCCTTTAGTCAAACTCTATATTCCTCTGTGCTTACAGACTCTGCATATCAGTCATTTTAATGAACTCCACATCATGAGCTGGAATTGGGTCTGAATCCACAAGGGAAGACATTACTGTTTGGAGCTCAGATTTACTGAGGTTATACAATGAAGAGAGGAACATAACTTACTGTATATATTTCTACAGAGGTTTTTTCTGTAAACCACCTTTTTTCTTTCACAGACAAAGAAATGCATTCGTACAGGGGTTTTGCACAAAATTGTAGGCCTGATAGTAATTATGAATGTTTACCATACATTACATGGAACAGGTTTGACGTAGCTTCACAGCTGTGTGGCATAAGGAGTTAATGGTGTGTGACTGTAGGTTACAAAAGGCTGTAATACATACATTTTCAGTACAAGGAGAGGGCAGGATGAAACTAATGTATGTATATGTAAATATCCAATCATTATTTTGGGGCCTTTTGTTGGAGCAAGTGAACAATCCCCTGTATCCCCATTTTCCATCATGGTTTTGATGCCTTGAACCATTAATAAGTGAAAACATGAAGTTAATCTAATCTATAGTCGCATGGGATTTAGTTCCTGCAGGCATTCACTTAAGCACGCTAGCTCTCTCATTTCCAATTCAAGAAAGAAAATCCAACTAATTTCAATTGAACTGTTTAACACCATGAAATCTGTATAAAGATATAGGTGAAACAAGAGTGGCGAAGTCAGATAGATGGTCGCAGAATGAGTGTGTTCTGTAGCAAAGAGCAGGATCTGATCCAGACAGTTCCCTAAACTCCAGGACCAGTCTCCCTTCTCTCTACACTCCGCTGAATTTTCTCCTGGCGAAAATTAATTTCGGCCTCGGTGAAAGGCAATGACAATCTCTAAAAAGAACTACCACACCATTTATTGGTGCCCTTAGTTTCAGAGCAATGCAATCTGGATGGAACTAGGCACCTGTCGGATAGAGTCTGTTGAAGCGCTCTGGAGTGTCTTGGCTCCGGCCGAGGATAAGATTTTTGCTAACTCTTATCCTGTTTCTAGGTTTAGTGTTAGAGGTTTAGAAGACTGTGACCTTTATTATCCGTCTGACCCTGCTACCAGACCTCCCGCCATGTTTCTCGTAGACCGAGAGGATGAATATAATAGTCTCCAAACTGAGTTATGACGTTTCCAATGTGCATCATTCGTACTCTGTCTGTGCTTGTCTGTGTGTATGGGCTTTTTTATGTAAGTGTGTGTGTATATATATATGTATGTATGTAATATGTGTGTGCTTGTTCACATGCATGTGTGTGTTCTTTGTGGGGAATGAAAACCAAAGTGCCCGGTGGAGGAAAGGGGCAACTGGGGGAAAGAGTGGGAGGATGGAGTTGTGAGAGAAGAAGAGAGTGGTACAGTACATAGGAGAGAGGGAAAAGAGGAGAGTGGGAGAAAGGTCCAGTAGATAGGAAGAGAGAGGAGGAGAGAGGGAGATTGAGGAAGATAGTTCATGAGTAATGTGTTGCCCTTAGAAGATTGCTTTTCCACGTAAGTGGTGTCAGTGGAGAGCTGTAGGGCCTTCTGGAGCCTCATGGCTGCTCTAACATTTGATCTGTGTCGGAAAACGAGAAGAGAAGTAGGAGAGAATCTCAGACACGTGTGTCCCTGACAACATGGCAGACCATAATCTACCTGTCTGCTCACCAGCAGCAATCAGCCTGCTGGCAACTGTGGAGACACATTATCGGACCTCTCTTTCACATACACACACACACACACACACACACACACACATATGCAGCCATTCTGTGCTAGGCAATCTAATTACAAATTGTCAAAAACACTATATGTAATTTTAAAACGTTGGCTAAACTTATTTTTGTTCCTTGAAGTCTGGAAAAAAAAGCATTTTTCACAAACTTAAATTCTATACTGCAATACAAAAATAATTTACAACTGGAGAAGCCATAAATGCAATGTTGTTCTGACTACAGTAACCTCCAAACAACAAACATTGTTGACTGTAAAGTCAATTAGTGCTTTGGGGAGAATCATAAGAGATGAGAGAAAAGACAAACCCTGGAAGACCAAAGTGAGGATTACTGTTAATGACACAGAACCTAATTAGCACCCCCCTCATCTAGCGCAGAGAACAAATTAGTTTATTACAGTTTTTCTCAATTGCTAAGTCACATTTCTTGAATGTGTACTGTGTTTTCTCCAAACTCTAAACACACATCTTCATACTTACACTGTTTTGGCCAAACCCTTGACTTTTGACCCAAAATCAAACACTGTAGTCAAAACCATATTATCTGTCGTATAAACCTAACTTTGCATTCAAAATACACACAAAGCCCTCAAATAAATTCAACCTTCTGAATACCCTTTAGACACTGCTGGGAGGAATTGAAAACACTATTATAAAAAGGTTTTCAAGAACCATTGACTATAACGTGTCCCTGAATTTTAGATATGTTTCACCTCATGAGTTTGACATGATGTAAATCATAAAACTCACAATTACTGCAATTGTCCTTCTTACAGGCTGTTATTATACAGCAATTGCATTTTGAGCTCTTGTTACTGTAGTAGTCACAGTATACAAATAGTAGTACTGTTAGTCAACAACACAAATGTATCGCTGTAAATTGTAATTTGGGGACCAAAGGCTAAGAAAACAAGGAAATAAACAAATCATCATAGGGATTTCTGTCATAGTGTGGCATGGATCTCATTTGAGATTGTTGTTCTTCTTCCTCTTCCTCTGCCTCTTCCTCTCCCTTGTCCACCTCCTCTCATTTGGACAATTCTTCCTTTTCTTCTGATATTTTCATCCATGATTTCAAAGTACAGATGAGCTTACCTTTGTATTCATTCCAAACCCCTGATTGCTTGTTGAGTATATTTGCTTGTTAGTGCTTACACATGGATAATTGGTTGGTAAGGGTGTTTGAATTGCGCTTTTTTGGGTTTACTTATCAAATGGCAGTGTTTTCTGAATGACATAATGGTGATAATTGTGTCTTAAAGTAAGAGGTGTGTTTAGACTTTTGCAAAGAAGTGTGAATGAACCTGAGAAATGTGTCAAAAGGGGTAAATTGTGTTTAAAGATTGAGGTACATGGTCTTTCTGCTGGGATTTGGCAAAATGGTTTTGTGGGGATGGCTTACACATACCATTTTTGTGTGTTAGCAATCGAGAAAAACTGTAATTCATGCATTGGATTGTTCCATTTACAGGTTGAAAGACTTCAATAGGAGCAATATAATATATGTAAAGTATACTGTGTGGGTCAGATAATATCAAATGTATGGTAGAGCCTCAATCAAGAGAGAGAGAAAGAGGGGGGAGGGGAGAGAGGGAGTAAGAGGCAGAGGGAAAGAAGAGAGAGAGTAAGGGTTAAAAAGCTAGTCTTCAACATAAAGAGATCAAGTGCCTCTCTTCTCAGTGCATCGGATGGACGACCCATGAAACTTGCTGTGGCTGCTCTAAAAATCATTAGAGCTTCTGAGGCAGCCAGGGGAGGATAACTCCCGGTCACATCAAACAAACACAATAGCAGCCATGAAAAGAGCTCTCAGAAGTGAGCTTTTTCCTTTGGACAAAGCAATGCAATCATCCGCTCCGAAAAGTGAAGATTGTGCCTCCTTTGTGAGGGGTTGGCTACAGGTCTGGGAGCTTCGTGAAAACAGAAGAGTGAACAGAAACTGAAGAAGTGCCTGACAAGAGTTTGAACGGTCGTCTCTTCCCCCACCCCCTCCCTGCACACGAGCACGAAAGTCTACAGGGGAGCGGTGAGGTCTTCCTTTCTGAGACATTCTAGTGATCTCGTCTTACAGAACGTCTCTTACAAAGTGACTGAATGACGTTTTTTTTTTCCTGGAATGGATGTAAGGTATCTCAATCGCTGGAGATGCAGGCAGTTTTGATTTGGGTTTATATTTAGACTTGTAGTTGGCAAAGCTTCCTGCTAGGGTTATTGTTGTTTGTGTAATTAGCAATGATCAATATGATTTAGTGTGCTGTAATGTACTGGCCTGCTTGCCTTCACTGCCCACCCCATTCTCTCTTTTTTTATTTATCTCTCTCATTCCCTCTCTCTCTCTCTCTCTCTCTCTCATTTCCTCTCTCTCACTCTCTCACTCTCTTACTCATTCTCTCTCTCTCTCTCTCTCTCTCTCTCTCTCTCTCTCTCTCTCTCTCTCTCTCTCTCTCTCTCTCTCATTCCCTCTCTCTCTCACTCTCTCGTTTCCTCTCTCTCTCTCTTACTTTCCTAATCAAACTCACTTGCCCCCTTAACCCACCTCCACCTGCCTTACCACAGACGGAGGTCTTGATAAAGTTATTTAAAACATCAGTGCTAATGAGGCGTCCTCGCTGGGGAAGACAAGACTTTCATTGTTGGTAAAACTGCTGATTTGCTGATGTGAGTTGTTGCCCTGCCCTTCACGCAAACAACTCCCCTCTAATCTATCTTTGTTTGGGCCCATGAAAAGGAGAAAACTGGCAAATTAGTGACTGGACCTCAGGGAGGTCGATAAAATTATCACTACTGCTGCTAATTCTTCTAAGTAGTAAACCTTTCCTCAGCAAATGGATGCTTGGGTAGCACGGACATGGGTTTGGGGCGGACAGTAAGGATGTCCCCTACTGATGACATCAACACCTCCCATTAGGGTCAGAGCAGGGTGGTGTGTACTTTAACTTGATAAAATAATGTTTGTCCCAAACACTGTTCAAACCAAACTCTTTGAGAAGGAGCGAGACCGATTAAAAAAGTAAATTGCAATTACAATTCTAAATACAGTACCTTATTTGGTATGGCATGTTGATAGCCAGCACTCTAATTCATGAACATTGTTTATGGTAGAATTTTTTACAAATTATTTTGATGTATGTAACAAAGTGAAGAGCTAACACAATTACTAACATAAAATACTCTGTTTGAAATGCAAGTGCACTTTGAGATAAGCCTTTGATTGGGTGTTGGAAGCCTGCTTGTAGTTTCTGAGACAATGGAATGCAACACATTACAGAATCACCTACTTGGTCAATACGTTTTAAATGTGTTTGATTTTCACTAAGGCAGTGTGTCTGAATCCGTTCCGTTTAAAGCTGAGCTGTCTCTGATGTGGTACAACAATCAGTCCAACAAAGCTGTTACACCCCCAACCACTGCTGCTGGGTCCTGACTAAGAAACTACGAATTAAACATTGAAACTGCACAACAGAAATGATACTTTCCAACATGCGTTCACTTAGTATGTACTTAGTATGTCCTCACACAACTGAGCTGTAAGTCTCCTGGACACTCATTGCCTGATCAAATTCACAGAACAGTTTTTTTTTTTTACACCTAGATGTTTGAAAAGAGGCCCAAGGCTGGTTAATGACAGTAACTGACAGACTTCTCTGAAAAGTATAACATAAAGGAAGATGGAGATAAGTCACCATGCACATGGCAGTTACTTACGTAAAAGAGCTCTCCATTGCGGACGGGGGAATGGTGGTGTGTATAGATCATCTCCATGTGGATCTCTCAGCATATCACTGACTTCTAAAGTTCACATAAATCTACATGTCTATTACTAATACATCAACTCAGGAGACAGCCTTTTCTCTACACTCTAAAAACACCCAAGCAGGTAATGGATTTGGAAGGTCACAGTTTTGGTGACCCTCCACCCTGCCTCCAGTCGAAAGTGTACTGATTCCTAGAAACTAGACAGATATATTACAGAAAGGGATCTGATGTTGAAATTGTCAACTTTGAATTTGTATGTATGTATAGGATGAAAATAAAAATTTCGAACATGATTGTAAATGCGCCAGAATCAGCCCAAATTGCAATCAGTATTTAAAAAATGCAACCAAAAATATTATGCACCTTATATTGGTACGATAACACCAATTTACCCTCTAAAAACGAACAAGCAAATGATAAATCAATAATAAATCATCTAAATACATCATGGTACAGAATCCTCCAGTCACTCTGTCCAGGTGTCTCAGTACAGGTTACATGTTGACTGAGAACAGTCTGCATCCTGTCTAATCCCCTCTGACGATGGCTTTCTGTTTTTGTGAAGGTATGTGTCCTATACATGGGTACATATCCATCCTTTTTAGCTGAAAGATTCACCAGGCGTGAATCAATACAATCAAGGATGCCTCCATGCATAAATATTACATTTATTCATTTTCATTTAGCAGATGATTTTTAGAGGATATATTAGAGGATGTGCGCATCATTAGATAAACAACTACAGTCTAAAGTCTGTTCTGAGCAGACGTCTGACTATCCAATCTTGGTACTCTAAGTCCTTGTTTGTCAGCCTTGGATGAACGCTGTTGTTTGTTTCTGCAAACATTGCTTGATTATTAGCTGCTTAAGATTCTTGACGTGTGAGTTTTAAACTACAGAAGGTTCTGAGAACACTGAACAATGTAAACAAGAGCAGTTGTGTGAGTTGTGCTAACAAGGAAGATTTGTGAGAAGTGTGTATGGATGAGTAAGGTGCAATATGGGAGTCAGGTGGCTGAGCGGTTAGGGAAGCGGGCTTGTAATCAGAAGGTTGCCAGTTCGATTCCCGGCCGTGCCAGATGACGTTGTGTCCTTGGGCAAGGCACTTCACCCTACTTGCCTCGGGGAGAATGTCCCTGTACTTACTGTAAGTCGCTCTGGATAAGAGCGTCTGCTAAATGACTAAATGTAAATGTAAATGAGTAAGACTTGGGGTTTATTTTCCATTGAGGCTTTGTGTTTGGTTTAGTGGTTACATCATCACTTTTTTTCATGAAATCACGTTGACTCAGCTAAACACAAATCTCTGAGGTTCAAATCCATCATAGTGCTAACGTGCTCATCATAATGGTCTCTGGGATACATTTTTCACTGGGATAAATTCTCTCTCAGACTTAGAAATCTCTTTATAAGAAGTATAGTTGATGTTCCATTTACTAGCTAAGCCTTCACTATAAAGCAACAATGTCCGAAGGGCTTTAATCAGGTCAAACAAGACGCTGGGGTCATAATGTGAAGCTCGCCCGACCTTCATCTCCATCGATTCTACAGAGAAGTTGACAGATTTTACGATCCATGAGAGAGGGAGAAATAGAGAACAAGAGAGAGAGAGAGAGAGAGAGGGAGAGAGAGAGAGAGAGAGAGAGAGAGAGAGAGGGAGAGAGAGAGAGAGAGAGAGGGAGAGAGAGAGAGAGAGAGAGAGAGAGAGAGAGGGAGAGAGAGAGAGGGAGAGAGAGAGAGATGGAGAGAGAGAGAGAGAGAGAGAGAGAGAGAGAGAGAGAGAGAGAGAGACAAGAGAGAGAGAGAACAAATGCAGCTGAACAGATTAAATGTTTCCAGTACTTGGTTCCCAGTTATGGACCTGCAGATGGACCTGCATCACCACACCAGGGGGTGTTCCTCTACAGACTCAGTCACAAGAGCAAAGTGTTTCACAACTTGTCCAGTCATTTACTTTACAGTAATGTTGAGTTATGACGGCTCGTATGAGCTGCGCATTGGATCAATGTGTTCTGTACACAACATCCAGATAACTTATTGATTGGCGGGTTTGTGTGGTGATATGTTTCCCATCTTTTCATTGCCATGGTGTAATTTCTGAGTGAACACACTCTCGTTTTACAGTGCATCTTGGAGCTGCAAATCTTGCCTGTTTATCTGGAACCTGAAACTATGAAACCATGAAATAAAAAAATTATAAAGGTTTGTGGCTAATTCTGTTTATTTATTAATTAAATTCTTAGGAATTAATTGCAAATATTATCAAAGACTGCTGATGAAATATTTTTGCAGTCCATCTGTTCAATTAAATTAAGTGATTCTCCTAAATTAAGTAATTCTCCTAAATTAAGTAATTCTCCTAAATTAAGTAAAAATTATTTAAAAGTTCATAGATTCTGATTATATTTGCAGGTATTTTTAACCCAGAGTTCTTGCCATCAGTGCAGAGTCTTTATTTTCTACTAAACCGTCATTTGGATGTCGTTAATTCCATGAACTAGAACCAATTTCTGCCTAAAAACATCAAATACTTCACTGGAAGTGAGAACATGTTTTACAAATTAAATCAAGTGTCTCATCAAGTGTTCATAATTGATTTACTGTATCACTCAAATCTCATCAACTGTAAGATAAGACTGAGCTGTGTTTGGTTACAGCTCAGGTCAAATGATCACATTGTGTACTATACATCTCCTGTATACTGGACTCATCCTAGCAGTAAAGATACCTTTTGTGAACAGGGATTTTGTTCACACAGTCAGAAAATCAGCTACTGTTGAGGACAAGAAACATACCTGTCAGAACATCATACCAGCAATCTTGTTTGTAATCTTGAAGACCAGTCTGCTCTCCTCCAACACATTGGACATTGTGCAGACACTCCCACCCCCTCTGCCCACATTCTCCTCCATCTTTCTCCCTCTCTCCACATCCCTCGATCCCTTTACCTTTCCTTCCACCCCTCTAAAACCCTCCATTTTCACTCTCACCACTACTCCATCGCACTATCCCCCTCCCCTACACACCCTGCCCTCTTTCTCCCATTCTCTCTGTCATACAGCTTCTCTCCCTCTTTCACCCTCTCCATAAATGTCAAAACAGGTGCAATATCCACCGTGCAATGTGGGTCCCACTCAGCACAGCTGGGTGTCTGCTGATTGATTGGTCCTGGTGTTCAGCTGTGCTCTGCTTAGACCCCGTCTCCTGGACACACAGGTGCTGCTCCTCTCCGCTTTCGCGCATCTGTTGCCGCCATACCATAATACGTGTTGGAATGTCACGATTTGCACAAAGGTCAACTTTGTCACAGACCTTCAAAAGGGTGAGGCTCGTCATCGTCGCACAAAGCAGGGACCTTCAAAGAAATTAGCACAACAGCAGAGATTCATGGGGACGTAGATGGAAGAGAGAGAGAGAGACAGAGAGAGAGACAGAGAGAGAGACAGAGAGAGAGAGAGAGAGAGAGAGAGAGAGAGAGAGAGAGAGAGAGAGAGAGAGGAGAAGAGACAGAGACAGAGAGAGAGACAGAGAGAGAGACAGAGAGACAGAGAGAGAAGAAGAGAGAGAGAGAGGACAGAGAGACAGAGAGAGACAGAGAGAGACAGAGAGAGAGAGAGAGAAAGACAGAGAGACAGACAGAGAGACAGACAGAGAGACAGAGAGAGATACAGAGAGACAGAGAGAGATACAGAGAGACAGAGAGAGAGAGATACAGAGAGAGATACAGAGAGACAGAGAGAGATACAGAGAGACAGAGAGAGAGAGAGACAGAGAGACAGAGAGAGATACAGAGAGACAGAGAGAGATACAGAGAGACAGAGAGAGAGAGACAGAGAGAGAGAGAGACAGAGAGAGATACAGAGAGACAGAGAGAGATACAGAGAGACAGAGAGAGAGAGAGACAGAGAGACAGAGAGAGATACAGAGAGACAGAGAGAGAGACAGAGAGAGATACAGAGAGACAGAGAGAGAGAGAGACAGAGAGAGATACAGAGAGACAGAGAGAGATAAGAGAGACAGAGAGAGAGAGAGAGACAGAGAGAGAGACAGAGAGACAGAGCGGTCCGTTCCTGTGGTTAGTGGTCTCCTGCTCCACACTGAAGGTGGCAGAACCGGCCTCATCAGCGTGTCAACCTCCACTCGCGACTCTGAGGACTTTCCCGTTCTCCAGCCTCGTGGGCGGGCAGGAACAGGAAGTAGAATGGAGGCGCACAGCAGGAGGAAGCACTCTGACATTAAGGCGTTACACGAACAGATCTGATGCACGGTAGCCCAGGGTGGGATGCTGTTTGATTAAAGACATTATTAAACTCTGACGGCGTGTTTGGTTTAATCAAACCGCTCAGAGGCAGGTTGACTAAGCCATGGATGATGTGTGTGTCTCATCATGTAAACAAGCCAGAAAATGACACCATGTTTAACTCCCTCCCTCCCCCCTCCCTCACCCCCTAGTCTACTGTCTGGCAAGGCATGCTACAGAAGAGCAACATGCTATGCTAATGTGGATGGACTTCAACCCCAAAGTTTCTCTTTATGCAGAAGAACGTCTCCCGACTGTACAAATAAACTGCTTGAAAACGGTAATATCAATAATAATAATACATGGCTGGGGCTATAACAAGGTAGGGCTGGATTTCACACTTTCAAATGGATATGTTTTTCTTTTTCTCAATTGTATATTATTATTTATGAATATTGTAATTTGTACAGACAAGTATTAGTTTGTGTTTTTATCTCTGTATTGCTTTCAAACCTTGCTTGTGCGCTTTTAATCAGCTTTTTGCTTGTGTAACTACAGCTTATGTGTAGTACAGGAACCCCCTCTCTCTCACACAGTGAATTTGTCTCCACTATCCAATATTTTCTTCTATTTAATTTTAAACAAAATACTATGTAGAAACTACATTTACATAATGCTATAAAGACAGGTTGTCATGAATGAAGGTATTGTTTAAGATTCAGAGAAATGTAAATCTAACTCCTCTGATAAATCATAGTATGATGATGTATGTGATGGATTAGATCTGCAGCGATATTAGATTTCCTGAAATGAAATAACCAACCAGTGTGTTGGGGTGTGGCCTGCGATGCAGTCCATGCTTGCACACAACCCGCTGGGAAGCGCTACACTTTACGTGTAAAAGAACCAACGACTTCTTAAATCTCAATCTTGTCATTCTCAGAGCTGTTTTAAAATCATTTAAGACTTTCAGACTTTTTTTTCTGTCCCTCTCCTTGGTGTGGTGTGGAGAACATGGTAGAAGCGTTCTGAGAACCGTTGTGTTGCTGTGTCTTTATCAGCAGGAGCGTGCCATGCATGTAACTCTGGTATGACCGACGGTAGACCTGCTGGGTTCATACGGCCTCAGACTGTGCTTGCACTCAGTCCTGGCTGAGAGAATGTGCATGCACACCCTGAAACGAAGAGGTGTTGGCTTTGAATGGCATCAAGTAGTGAACACCGGTCAATAATTGGGAAATCTCCCACTTGACTGCACTTCAATAATCCACGGTGGAATATGCAATCATTCAGACTTCTAACAGATTCAATCACCCGGAGAACCTAGCAGGGAGCGTGGGGGGAGGTGGGGGGGGGGGGGAGGAGGGTGGCAGGCGGTTGATGTTGGTGGTGAGGGGAGTGGTGGGGGGGAGCGAGAGAGGCTGGAGGGAGGTGCAGGAGGTGATGGAGGGGGAGAGAGAAGTAAAAGGGGACTTGGCGGAGGTGAAGAGGCCGTGGTCTAGGGAGGAGAGAGGAGCATGGAGGAAAGTCAGACCAGAGAGTGAACAGAGAGGAGAAGCAGAGGGGGGGGTGATGGGTGAGGCGGGGCGGGGAGTCAGATGGCCGTGCCAAATTACGTTGTGTCCTTGGGCAAGGCACTTCACCCTACTTGCCTCGGGGGAATGTCCCTGTACTTACTGTAAGTCGCTCTGGATAAGAGCGTCTGCTAAATGACTAAATGTAAATGGGTGGGGTGGGGGGTGAGGGGGGAAAGGTGGTGAGAAGAGGCTGAGGCAGCAGACTGCAGCTTCTGCAGCTGGCATTCTGCAGCTTCTGCAGGCTGGTGAGGGAGCTGCTGGGGCGTCATCGCAGGGCAGCAAGCAGCCTCAATTAACGTGTCCCTCGATCCCCATCTCAGCGTGATGCGGACGCAATCTCTCCTGCTTTGATGCAGAGGTCTGGGGAGCGATCCTGCTGTGATCCGGCTGTGTTTGATGTTGTGATTGGACGCTGGTCTTTGAAAATGTATGCATTCCATATCTTCCTCATCTGCTCCTGTGCGTGTCTCGTATTCAGTGCGTTCGTTTGGATAATAAACGAAACGTTAGAAACAGGATCGTGAGAAAAGCCACAGCTCAACACGTATTAGTTCCGAGGCAGAAATAATTTTACATTGAATATAGATTAACATGCATCCCTTTCCTGTAAACACAAATGCACCAACAAACACACACACTCACACACAGACATCATCCATACCATTATACAGTATTTTCATGGTCTCTTGTCTGACTAAGCCCAAATTCAACGCCCCCCCCCCTTTTGTCTTGCTCTCTTATCTCCTTATCTAACTGTAATCAATCACCCCCGCCCCCTCCAAACACACACAGACACACGTGGAACTGACAAAACACAACGTCACAGTAATGTGTACCCTGATGAAAACACAACGTCACAGTAATGTGTACCCTGATGAAAACACAACGTCACAGTAATGTGTACCCTGATGAAGGTAGATAAAGGGGGAGAGAGAAAGGAGGGGGGGGAGAGGAGTACACAAGGGGGAGGAGAGGGAGAGGAAAGAGGGATGAGAGGGGGAGAGAGTGAGAAGAGAGGAAGGAGAGTAGAAGCAAAGGAGGAGGAGGGGGGAGAGGAGTTGGAGGAGGAGAGAGGGAGGAGAGGGGGAGAGAAGGAGGAGGAGAGAGGGAGGAGAGGGAGAGGACAGGACAAGGGGGTCCCGGGATAGACTCCCTGCAGGGAGGAGAATACGAGGGGCGACCCACTCAGAAAGCCTGCCAGCATTCCGTCTCTCCGTAACTATAGCAACATCTCCTGGGTCTACACTGCGTGGGTTAGTGAGAATTCAGATGGTGTAGCTGCCTCCACAACAACAACAACAACGCCCTGCAGGAGAGGTTGGGGGTTGGAGAGAGCAACAACCGTGACAATCCAAAAGTGTTTAAAGATCTATCTTTAGGTGCACACCACATTGTTTTTTTGTTGTTGATTTTTTGTTGTTGCTTTGTGACATTTATTGCAACTTTGCAAGAGCTCTTTGGTCATCTTCTCCCAGGAATGAATCGTACGCACATATACTTTGTCATGAAAGTGTTCTGTACCATTTTCCTGTCACTTCCTGTCACTCTGTTGCTTATCTTGTTGACTTGGGAAACACTCCCCCCTCGCCCCCTCCCCCCCCAACCCTCCCCCCCCGCTCCCCCTTGGGGCAGAGACGGCTCATGCGATCTGGGGTTGGCAGCGGGTTAGGCAGGCAGGTTTCCTCTTCCCTCCTCTCCTCCATCATCCTCTACGTCCTCCCCGCTCCTCCATCCCCCCCCTCACTCCTCTTCATCCTTCAGATCAGGATTCTTCTTCCTCCTCTTTCTTCCTCTCCTCCCGTTCCCCCATCCTCTCAGTCCCTCCCAGCCTTCCCTTCCCCGCTCGCCCTCCTTTCCCTCAGCAACTTTTCCCAGTAGAAACTGTTCTATATTTATGACTTCAAGTGAGCATGTTTGCCTCCAGTGACAGTTGCATGTCTCCAAGTGGAGTTGCATGTGATTGCTGTCGCGACTCCAAGCAGCAGGCATCGTAGCCAATCAGGGGGGAGATAAGATGGAGGCACCGGTGCCAGCACCGCCATGCCAGACAGGTCTGTCTCCTTCTCCAACCCACAGGTGATAAAGTGGACATTTATTGGTCTAATGACCTGGCCAGCTGTGTTGTACTGGGCTGGACACACAGCTGGTGCCACCACTGTCACTCAGGCGTTGTAACAAGGAAAGTGTGTTTTTATCCAAACTGCTTCCAAGAGCGTGACGATTTTCTTCTTCCTCCTCTTCCTCCTCTTCCTCCTCCTCTTCCTCCTCCTCCTCCTTTACCTTCATAAACTCCACCTTCCAGACCCATACAGGGTAAAGGCACGACTGTAACTGACCAGGAAAGGCCCACTGATAGTCCCTGATCCTGGTCTAGGTGGTCTGAGAGGACATGAGAGAGCTGCGGGTCCTCAGATGGTTCTCAGTCCAGCTCGTCATCTGGTAAGAGAGTGGTTAGAGCCACGTCCATCAGGCCTGGAGCTCCTCTCCTCCCCCAGCCACCCAGAGAACAGGCCAGGCTGGAGGCTGAGGAACATGGGCTCTCTGCGTGTGTGTGTGTGGCAGCATCAAAGGCCAGGCTGACAGGTTCACAGGAGGCCACCTCCTGCCCACAGAGCAGCACATCAATTTCAGTCACATGCCGGAGGGTGCAGGGCCTAAATAAGAGATGAGCCATGCCATGTGACCTGTCCATATGAGGGGTCAGATAGAACCCCCCTCCACCCACACACAGGAACACACACATAGAGACACCCACAGAGACACGCACACAGACAGAAAGACACAAACCCACACACGCACAGTAAACCACAAGCACTCACACGCACACAGAATGAAAGACACAAGCACACACACGAACACACACACACATTTTGTCTCTCTTGCTGTCTCTCCACAGGCCGAAAGGTAGGCGGACGTGTGTGTCGGTGTGTGTTGTGTGTGTGTTGTTTGTGTGTGTGTGTGTGTGTGTGGGTGGAAACCTTGAGCCGGAGGAGCCATGACCTGGTAAACAGTCTGACCCCCAGTGGTCTTCACCAAACCCTCTCATCTCCTGTGACCCTGCTTGTAAAACCTGGCCGCAAGACAGATTTGATTTGACCACTTTGCCGTTCCGGAACACTCCTCAACCAGCGTCCCACTGACATACAAGCCCTCAGTGCACACATGCAATTCACAAGCTCAGAATAAAATGCAACGGGTCAGCAATTCCAGTGTGGCCTCCCTGCTTCCATCCTTATACCTTACTCTCGGTATTCAGCCTCTGAGCTGGGCTCGTCCACAGGGACGGACTTGTGTATCTGGGATGAAAACCTTGCCGCTTTGCTGCAGTTCTGAACCCCCTCCTAAAATCTATTATTGATGAGTAAACGTGAATGTGACCAGAATGCCAGCGGTACAATGCACACCAGCATGACCTGTAAGCAGGCTGAGTCATTACCGCTGACACACACACACACACACACCACACATACAAGTACGGACACATACACACGCAAACACACACACACACACACACAACTACATTGCACACATACACACAAAAATGAACATGCACACACACGTATGCACACATCACAAACGAACACACACAAACTCACAGAAACACACTGGCATGCAACCACACACTATCTCTCTCTAACATTCAATGAGATTCACCTCAACCTGTGTTGTTATGGCAACAGTGTGCACAGCACCTCAAGTTGTCTGTGGTCCACTTCATGTCTCATATACACACACATGCCACACACACACGCCACACACATACAGACAAACACACAAACACCACTCCCGCACCACACACACACAGACAGACAGACACACACACACACCTCCACACACACACCGACACACCACATCCATACACATACAGACACACAATAAACCCACTCACACATGCACATACACGCACACACACATAGTGGAACATGAAAGCCTGCATACCCGATTCTCACCTTTAATATCTTCGTAGTTTGAAGTCACATCAAGCAGTGACTGTCAGCAGGTTGATAAACCAACAGCAGCTCCTGTTCTGGTGTACCAGTGCATCTGCCTTCCCATCACTTATTAGAATTCACCTTCATATGAGAGAATATAATGCTATTCCTCTTGCAATTACTCCTAACAAACACCTAGATGCGGTGTTTGTATTTGTTGATTCGTACAAACTAGTTTTTTGGTTTGCGGTGGAAATGGGTTAATGGATGTATGTTTTTCACATTAAAGAGAGGAGCTATAAACATTCCGTTCCCATTACCACCTGCTTGGATTCTCACTCCTCCCATCTCCCTGGAAACAAATAACACACTCCATTTTCCTCATGCACTGTGTATTTATCACAAGGCACTTTCACCCAATCATCATATCTTAGACCAAGTCAGCCTTTATACGCACAGGCACACACACACAGACAAGCCCACACATGCAGACCCACACACACCCATAGATATATACACAAGCACACACAGACGCACACACACACAGACACACACACAAGCACACACGCACGCATGCAGAGTGACGTAAATGAGAGTTTAACAATGTGAGACTGCACCCGCAGTGAGAAGTCAGGATTAGGATGCTCTTCTTCTCCCAGAGAATCGTTGCTGTTTTCACCAACTCTTCCACCCACCGCCGGCTGGCCAACGAAGAACTTGGCGTTGTGACCTGCAGATAGGAAGACCCGTGGCGTCAGACAGACAGAAGAAGAACGGACAGGACGCAACGCTACAAACATCCCCTCTGAACTCTGCCAGCACTGCCGATATCACCACAACAAAGACTGACAGAGGAAATTAAAAACTGAGAGAAGAGAGGAGAGGAGGGGAGGGGAGGGGGGAGAGGAGAGGAGAGGATGGTAGAGGAGAGAATAGGAGGGGGGGAAGGGGAGGAGAAGAGAGTATAAAGGAGTAGAGGAAGGGGAGAGGAGCAGAGAGGGGAGAAGAGAAGAGAAGATGAGGGTAGAGAGTAGGGGAGAGAGGAGAGAGGAGGGAGGGAGGGAGGTGAGAGGGCTTGGGTAGGGGAGAGAGGAGGGAGGGAGGGGAGAGGGCTTGGGTAGGGGAGAGAGGAGAGAGGGAGGGGAGAGGGCTATGGTAGGGGAGAGAGGAGGGAGGGAGGTGAGAGGGCTGGGGTAGGGGAGAGAGGAGGGAGGGAGGTGGGAGGGATGGGGAAGGGGAGAGAGGAGGGAGCAGAGAGGAGGGAGGGAGGGGAGAGTGCTGGGGTAGGGGAGAGAGGAGGGAGGTGAGAGGGCTGGGGTAGGGGAGAGAGGAGGGAGGAGTTAGGGGAGAGGGCTGGGGTAGGGGAGAGAGGAGGGAGGAGGGAGGGGAGAGGGCTTGGGTAGGGGAGAGAGGAGGGAGGAGGGAGGGAGGTGGGAGGGATGGGGTAGGGGAGAGAGGAGGGAGCAGAGAGGAGGGAGGGAGGGGAGAGTGCTGGGGTAGGGGAGAGAGGAGGGAGCAGAGAGGAGGGAGGGAGGGGAGAGGGCTGGGGTAGGGGAGAGAGGAGGGAGCAGAGAGGAGGGAGGGGAGAGTGCTGGGGTAGGGGAGAGAGGAGGGAGCAGAGAGGAGAGAGGGAAGGGAGAGTTGGGGTATATTTGTGTTGCTCCATGACCATGTCCTCCTTCATTTCTCCTGCAAATGTCTGAAATCTAAATTCAATTGGCATGGCAGAAGAATGAGGGTCTCAGCCACGGAAGCCCTCAGAGGAGCTGGCAGTGAGGGAGACAGTTCAGCAGGAGGTGGGCTGAGGAGGGGGATCGCTTCATTCATAAATGTGTCTTTTCATTCGTGCACTCTTTTCAGGACAACCTATAAGTGAGAGAGACTGAGACATACAGTCCTTAATGGCCCTCCTGATTGTCTTGCTAACAATTACAGACAATTACAATTGAAGTGCGGAGAATGGGACAGGCAAAGAGGAATGAGAGGAGGAGAGAACAAGAGAGGAAATGAGAGAGACAGAAACTGATATTTTTACTATGAGCGTTTGAATACTTAGTATTGTGAATATTTCAACAGTTAATCAGTTGTCTTTTCATGTTCTGATATAGGCATCCTTTTTTGTACAGAACAGTTTGAGAGAGATCCATCATTCGCATACGCAGTAAACCTGAACTGAATTAAGTTGAGAGAGAGAGAGAGAGAGAGGGATAGAAAGAGAGCGAGAAAGAGATAGAAAGAGAGCGAGAGAGAGAGATAGAAAGAGAGCGAGAGAGAGAGATAGAAAGAGAGCGAGAGAGAGAGATAGAAAGAGAGTGACAGAGAGAAAACTCCAGGATTCCAGTAAACTCCGAGAGTGATGGACCAGCAGATGGATATATTTGAAATTCAAACAAATCTAAAAATATTTCCCTTTTGCGTCACACCGGCAACTCCCTTGGGTCAAGCCACAGACTGCTGTCGTCTGAGTTTCATCCTTGCTGTAATGGGGCGCTGCACCAATCTACACTGGACACCACCACCTGCAGCGTGGCTGTGCAGCTACAGTTGTTGCATGAGTACATGCGACTAGCCTTCTCCAACTGTCGCTCAGGTCTTCTCTGCCGCTGTCCTCAACACAGAGAGCAGGAGAGGCCCTCGAGGGAGAGGAGCAGGGGTCACACATGGCTTTCAATCCTACTCTCATTCCGTTCTCCAACCAAACTGGTCTCTTTCTTTCTTTCTTTATCCCTCTCTTTCAGCTCTCTCTCTCTCTTTCTCCCTCTCTCTGTTTCTCTCTCTCCTTCTCTCTCTTTCTCTCCCTCTCTCTTCCTTTCTTCCTCTCTCCCTCTCTTTGTCTGTGTGTCTATGCGGTTATAGAATATAACAGAACAGACTATTTGTTATTGCCATACCAACATGCTTATAGTTGTTTTTTTCCAGTGTGTTCACAGCATACACAACCAAGCAGAACAAAAGTGCAACAACATCATGACACAAACAAAATCATTAAAAACGAATTACGTAAATACAAAATATAAAAGAAGGTGCACAGAGTTTGCAAATAACCAGGTAACATGAGCCTCAAGGATCAATTTACATGATCTGACTTAAGGTGCTACTGAATGGAAAGAGAACTGTCAGTAACTGAATGGTCTGACAGTTCTGTATACTGTTAAGAAAACAGGCGGATTCAAATTTAATAGCTCCAAGCCCCATCCTTGAGGGGAGAGGTTTGGCAGGATGATCAGTCCTTAAGTACCCTCAGCCCCTACTGCACAATGCAGTCCTTATTTAGGCTGGCTTCTTTATGAAAAGTGAGAGAAAGCTCAAATGTGAAGGATTCACAGCCGTAGTCACGGCGCTCAGAAGGCATTGTGATACTTCTCAGAGAGTAAAAAGTTTCTTTTTTAGAGGGAGAAAGAGAGAGAAAAAAGCATGAGTTGGAAAAAGAAAAGAAAATGAGAGAGAGGGCCAAAGACAGAGAGAGAGAGAGAGAGAGAGAGAGAGAGAGAGAGAGAGAGAGAGAGAGAGAGAGAGAGAGAGAGAGAGAGAGAGAGAGAGAGAGAGATACAGAGACAGAGTCTAACTAGACAGAAGTCTGGTGTCTGCAGCGTGTGATCAGCTCGTTGCCTCGGAGGCTGCCGGTTACCGTGGTGAAGTCTGTCCTCTTTGTTTGTCCTGCGCTCACATCAAAGATACACCATCAATCAATTGGCCAATTATGCCATTCGAAGCCTGGTGGGGGCCATGTCACAACCAACGCCCACCTACACCCCGCCACCCCCGCCGACAGGGTCAGCTGACAACGACCCCCACAGAGAGAACACAGGAGTGGAACTACCACAGAAGTACTGCAGTATCTTTGCTGTTTCCATCACAAGACAATACTGTGCGAACACACACACACATAAGCACACGCACAAAAACACTCACACGCACAAACACACACAAGCACACACGCACAAACACACACAAAAACACAACATCCCCACGCATGCACGTTCCTCGCAGAAGCAAACCCACACAGCATACACAGCAGACAGAAACACACAAACCCACACAGCATACGCAGCAGACAGAAACACACAAACCCACCTTCCTTGCGTATAGCCGGGGGCATGAGGAGGATCGGTTGGACTGAAACACTACTTCAAAAGAGATACACTGAAGAAGCAGCAGGACTTCACAGCTTACACACGTCACTGGGAGTTATTGGTTCAGTAATGTATAAAGTAACGTTTAGACACGGGTATGGCTGGCAACACAAAGAAAACATACAGAACACGACTAAATCTTCTTTGATAAACTGGCATTGTTAGTCGCTTGGAGCGCCGTGGTAAAAAGAGATAAATATCGTTGTTATGGTATTATCATAATGGTTCCATTTGGGATAACAGATGTGAGGGAAGCAGTGTGTGTCCCCTGGCCTGCTGCCCCAGGCGAGGTCCCTGTGTCTGCACACACACACGAATGCATACACACACATACATACTTACACTTTCGCACATACACACGCATATATTCATGCCTACAGTATGGGGACACCAAAGAAGAGACAAAAAAGGAGAGAGGTGGGGAGAGCAAGAAAGAGAGATGGAGAGAGAGAGAGAGAGAGAGAGAGAGAGAGAGAGAGAGAGAGAGAGAGAGAGAGAGAGAGAGCATTGAGATATTCACTCAGTCCCACCACAAAGACAGTTGGCTTTGCACAGCAGAAGGTTGTGGTTCCAGATAGACTGACACCATCTTCAGAGGGATGTCGCTTTTATATTCTTTGTGATTTCGACGGTTACCCACAGTAATCTGCTGTAGTCATGAAAATAAGACACAGACCCAATGTTCCATAAAAAACAATCAATGAAAGTTGGGGACTCCATCTATCAAACACAAGCCTATCACACTTGTCATTAATGGTCTCATTGAAGCATAGTGCAGTTTGAGCTGGTTTGGTGACACAGCACTGGGATGAGAAAGACTTCCTGTTCACAGGTCTGCCTCCATTTCCTGTTTTGAAAAAGTGAAGGATGAGGATGTCGCAACAGAGATGATTTCATTAGAAAGATTCATCTCTGTCTCTTCTCTCTGTCTTTGTCCCCTTTCCTCTCATCACCTATCTTCTTTCCTCTCTCTCTCTCTTTCTCTCTGCCTCTCTCTTTCTCTCAGTCTCTGTCACTCTGTCACTCTGTCACTCTGTCACTCTGTCACTCTGTCTCTTTCCTCTCTCTCTCTCTCTCTCTCTCTCTCTCTCTCTCTCTCTCTCTGTCTCTCTCTCTCTCTCTCTCTCTGTGTCTCTCTCTCTGTATCTCCATCTCTAGTTAACTGATGAGGTAACAGCAGGTATTCTGGTTGTGTCTCACCAGAACAGACAGACGATTTGACATCGGTACGTGGAGTTCCTTGATTGTGTCCCGTCACCTGCCAACACTCACAATCTTCTGACACCCTGCCCAGCTGTCAGCCCTACTTTATCCTCCTTTCCAGGGTCACTGATTCTAACTCTTCTCCTCCTCTTTCCCCCTCTTCTCTCTTCTCCTCCCCTCCACAGCTTGCCTCTCTTCTCCTCTCCTCTCCTTTCTACCTACAGTAGTCCTGACACGCACACACAATCACACACAAACACACACACAGTCAAACATACACAAACATACACTCTCTGTCCCACTCACACACAAACAAACACATACACCACACAATTTGTTTCCTCCACCACAGTCTCTTTCTCTGCCAGCCATCTGTCTACAAACGCATTCAATTACACAATTAATCCTTTACGAGACACAACGCCCCTACTCAACCCTAGCCTTTAAACCTTTACAATCAATTAACTATGATGGGAGGATGGCTGGAAGGGCGGGGGGTGGAGGGGAGGCACAAATCAATAGACAAACTAGGATGTGAAAGAAATACAACACAAAACTCATGACATTTCTCAAAAAAGTGTATGGGGATTGTAAAAGTTTAATGAAAAAATGATTGCAGTGATTATCAAAATAAAAAAACAAATCAAACCACACGTTCAGGCTCGTCTGACACAAATAGGAAATGTTTTTGTTCAAATGCATTAGTTTATAGTACAGTTTAGTCCAGCCCACTTCCAGCCCACTTCCAGCCCACTTCCAGACCCACTTCCAGACCACTTCCAGACCACTTCCAGACCAACTTCCAGCCCACTTCCAGACCCACTTCCAGACCAACTTCCAGCCCACTTCCAGCCCACTTCCATCCCACTTCCAGACCCACTTCCAGACCACTTCCAGACCACTTCCAGACCAACTTCCAGCCCACTTCCAGACCCACTTCCAGACCCACTTCCAGACCACTTCCAGGCCACTTCCAGACCAACTTCCAGCCCACTTCCAGACCCACTTCCAGACCCACTTCCAGACCACTTCCAGACCACTTCCAGACCACTTCCAGCCCACTTCCAGACCAACGACCAAGCCCCAGCCCCAGCCCCAGCAGGGGGAGGATGTCCAGCAGAAGAGCCCTGGGGCTGGTATGAAACCCAGCACCCTGGAACCAGCCAGAGCAGGTTTACCTGAGGGGAGACAGCCAGACTAATGAACGTTTCATGATGAGTATCCCAGCTCTGAGACCAGAGCTGCACCATCGTGTCAACCCTGCTGGTGCTGTCGGCAAAACCCAAACAGCTTCTTATGAGCCTCGTAAATCATCCTAAAATAATGTAGAAAAAACATACCAATGTGTTAAAATTAGGGGGGGAATCAGCTGGCTGAGTGGTTAGGGAATCGGGCTAGTAATCATTTGGGGGAATCGAACCGGCACAGCCGGCTGTGCCAAATGACGTTGTGTCCTTGGGCAAGGCACTTCACCCTACTTGCCTCGGGGAGAATGTCCCTGTACTTACTGTAAGTCGCTCTGGATAAGAACGTCTGCTAAATAACTAAATGTAAACGTAAAATTACAAACGCAACCACAGTGGTTTCAGGGCAGGGCAGGATCGGTGGAGGATGTAGGACCAGCGACTATGGCGGCAATGTATGCAAGGTTCACGAGAGCTGCTTGGTTCCTTTTTGAGGTGCTACATTATCGTTCGTTACATATTAATTTCTGGGTGTCCTAATTCGTACATTCAGACATGCCCTGAAGTCATACATTTTAAAGTTAGATCTTAGGTTTTAAGAAGGGAAAAAAGTTGTAGTTCTTTTACATCCAAAGTGTCTGTGGTCTGGTTTTAAAAAACGTCTCCTGAGACAGCGACACGGTGTCTCAGGAGACGCTGTCTCAGTTGGGTGAGCCGCTGCGAGCACGACCATATGCCAAATCAAACATTACAATAATGTATTGTATCGTGTGGAATAAAGTATCAGTTAACAACACTACTGAGTCCTCCTGCCTGAACCAGACCGGTACTGTAGTCTGCTTCGGCGAGTGTTTTGAAGTAAGTTCACCATTAAACTGCACTGACGTAGAGGGTTGAGACTTCAAAGCTACAGAGGTGGAGAGTCAGGTGAGAGGAGTCGGGAGACCATTAGGACCAGAGGGAGCAGGAGGATTGAGGGAAGTAAAAGAAGGTTTTGCTCCCAAGGGAGGAAAGTAAAAAAAAAAACTCCAATAACCAAGCCAGGGGGCAATTATATTACTGTATTCTTGCAGTACACTTGATTTACATCCCCCAGTGCACCAAGTACAATTTAATCATTGGGATAGACCCAATTGTCACTCACTCTGAAGTAAATGCTTTCAAGTTTTCATGCTGCTGGCAGTTTACCTCCCAGGGGAAGAGAGGCCACAGCCAATCACGAAAGGTGTACGACAAATCCAGCATGCCAGGACCAATCACAGCAGGGAAGCCACCCTCCTGCTCCTCTGGGCTTAGCTCTGTGTCAATAAAGGTGCCAGACAGACTTCACCAACACTTTCCTGACTTTTTATATCTTGACTTTGAAATGTATCCTTCTTGGTCACCAGGCAACAGTTTCTTCAGATAGAAGTAAGTGTGGAATTTCTAAACGTTGACTCACAAATGGCTACATTTACATTTAGTCATTTAGCAGACGCTCTTATCCAGAGCGACTTACAGTAAGTACAGGGACATTCCCCTGAGGCAAGTAGGGTGAAGTGCCTTGCCCAAGGACACAATGTCATTTGGCACAGCCAGGAATCAAACTGGCAACCTTCTGATTACTAGCCCGCTTCCCTAACCGCTCAGCCACCTGACTCCCATACAAAACAATAACAGAATCATAAATGATGGAAAGCTTTGCCAGTAAAAATGTATGTGGAATCATTTTATTTTACAGGCTCCCTCTGCACACAGTTTTCATATGGGGCATCTGGCACCAAACAACATTATTTTTTTATTTTTTTCACAACTGAATTGAATTCAGAAACATGACTCTCAAATGGAGAAAAGGCACAATGTACTGCACAATGACAGCGGTCACCTCTGAAAAAAACAAAAGGTTACCTTTCAGGGTGTTTTCCAAAGAAAAACCAAGCAAGCCACCATCATTCTTTCAAAGTACCTTCTATCACCTCTTGCTTATAGACAGAAACAGAAATGTTCCAGGAAGATGAACGAACAATAACCTTTCCACAAAGCAGAGAGAGGAACAGAACTGCATTAGGGGGCCAAAGAAGGTGATGTTTTCCACCGATAGTTTAGTAAAAGTATTCTATGGGGATGAATACCTAATCAATCTTCTCTTTCATCCTCTGGTTTCTCTGTACTTCAGGGACGAGCATCAGTACAGAGAGTCTGGGTGCACACACTGTCTCCTCCTCCAGACCAGATACTGAAAAGATCTACAGGACTCACTGTTTCTTCTGTCTGTCTGTCTAATGTAGACAGTCTAATGCTTGTATGGCAAGCAGCAGAATGTATTTGTACTGGCGACTTTCAGCTGACTAGAGACAAAAGCTGGAACTCCAGTTATTCATATCGCACTAAACATTCAGCTATCTCTGGGTTTTCTCAGCAAACTGGTTTATTATATATAAATGAGTTCCAAATTACGGAATATAAATGAGATAGCTGCAGTAGTAGTACTCAACACCAGAGAGGCATAAAAAGTACTGGAGAGTTCAAATAAATCAGTCTGCTGTCTGGGCGAGGACGGATTTTGAAAACACAGAATTACCCGTTTCATGTGGATGGAATATAAGTTATTGCGATCGCTTTTCAGAGAGAAACAGCAAAGCCCTTCTTCTGTCAACTATCTCAGAGTGGAAAGACTGGGCCGGGAGGGCACAGAGAAAGAGAGAGAGAGAGAGAGAGAGAGAGAGAGAGAGAGAGAGAGAGAGAGAAAAAGAGAGAGAAAAAGAGAGAGAAAAAGAGAGAGAAAAAGAGAGAGAAAAAGAGAGAGAAAAAGAGAAGGGTTAGTAGAGCTGGATACTAGAAAGGGCAAGAGAGAGACAGGACAGAGACCCAGGAAAAAGACAGAGATATGGAGGGGGAAAGAGAGATAGAGAGAGAACATATTGAACCATTGAAATTCTTCAGCTCTTATTACACGCTTCAGAGATCCCAACTTTGCTAACTCCTTTCAAACAAAGCCCTCAAAGATACGCCATCTATCAGAGCTGATAGCAGCAGAGAAGGTCTCTCTGTGGCCACAGGGACGATAAACTCCTGTTAGACTAAAGCCTACAAGATTGTCTGTGTCATTAGAAGTTACATCGTGGTGTCAGAAAGCACAGCTTATTCTCTCCCCCTAAATAAATAATCTTGTTGTCAAGCCCAAGGTGTATTCTTGGGGCTGGCTTTGTAGAGGTGGAAAGATTGGAGGGGTAAAAGAGAGAGAGAGAGCAAGAGAGAGAGAGAGCAAGAGAGAGAGAGAGCGAGAACGCGAAAGAGAGACTTACTGTGACAGGAATGGTGTTTGAAGTCAGAGAGGAGGTAGTTTCTACACACATAATGAACCGTGGCTACGTTGCAAGCAGTGATAAGTGATTGATTGTTTACCTGGCATGACAAGCCTTTACAGCGCCCAGACAGATAAACAAACATTAAACACATATCGTATTCTGCTCACCCCTAGTTAGAGACATGACACATCATCACAATTTCCTCTGATAATAAGTAGAAAGGCCTTTGCTTCATTTGACTGCACCATGTGACTGAGAACAACTTCCTCGGTCATCAAAGACAAGATAATTACAGTAAAATGTCAAAATACCAAAATATCCTGGTGAGCTTGTACGATGACAGCAAGGGAAAGATTCTGGGTAGACTCCGTGTTAAATTAAACATACCTAAAATACTTCAGAAGACAGTCTGCAAAGATTAAAAGCCAACAGGATGGATTGATTTTCTTTAGTTAAAGTTTGCACTGTAGTTCCAGTACTTCTTTCAAGAAAAAATTACGCGTCAGTTCTGTTCTACTGCAGCTCTGAAACTTCCACATCTTTCACAAAATCAATTAAATACAAGGCAGCTGTATCTTTTTATAAAAATCTTTTGAATATATTCATTTTGCCCTTCAGCTCAAAACGGAAGCCTCTGCCAAAATGTGGCCCTAAAAAACATCTACATTTCAAATTAAGCAGAATGTGTGCATAAATACATTTGAAGATGGCTGTGATTCCTTTTAGTCTGTTGTTGATGACTTCGCACCCTTCCACGACCAGGCCCAGAAAACCACAGCCGTGTCCTCTGGGAGAAGGAAGACACACATCAAGTCCATGGCTCTCATTCAGACTTTAAAGGCAGGTGCAACCGACTTGATAACATGGCGTCATGATAGCCGTTCTGCTTGAACAAACTTGTTTTGACTGCCGGGTGTATAGGGCTGAGTTTGTTGAGCCACTAGGTTTTAGGAATATCCACTGACATTTACCCACTTATCAGCTGATAGTTCAAGTTTCAAGTTTATTTATACCCACATGAGCTACTTTACTTATCAACAACATCAAAAGGTAAAATGTGAAACCTTGTATAATACTCAGGAATTACTTTTACTTAATCCTTCATTGAGAATAACCTATGCTAAGACTACATTTAGTCATTTAGCAAACGCTCTTATCCAGAGCGACTTACAGTAAGTACAGGGACATTCCCCCGAGGCAGGTAGGGTGAAGTGCCTTGCCTAAGGACACAACGTCAGTTGGCATGACCGGGAATTGAACTGGCAACCTTCGGATTACTAGCCCGATTCCCTCACCGCTCAGCCACCTGACTCCCTGACTAACAACTAAGAATGTAACAATGTGTACATGCAGTAGATTAACTAGAAGTGACCTTTGCTGGCAGTTGGGTGAGATGGAGTTTGATCGAGTGAAGTGGGTCCACCTGGAGCAGGGGAAGTTAGGGGGGCAGAGAGTTCAGGAGGAGGATGATAGGCGTGGCAGGGTGGGGTATAGTCTGTGTGGAAGGCAGACAGTTCAGAGGGTGTGTGATGGGAGTGAGGGATGTGGGGCGGTACAGGCCAGACAGCGGTGGCTGATGGATTTCCACTCGTTGAGCAGGATGATGTGGCTGCTGTTTGGTTTGCCTGTACAGCTGTGCCTGTAGAGTGGGAACAAGCCAATGCTGAAGCAGCAGCCAGGCAGAACTCCCGATGCTGTGTGGATGATGAGTCATTGCCTCTGTCCTCACCACCTGCCGTCTGTCTGTGAGGAAGTCCAGGATCCAGGTGCTTATAGACCTGCCCAGGTCCAGGTCTCCCAGCTTTCAGACCAGTTTGGGGGGAAAAGGCAAGTTCCCAGAGAAGCTAACGAAAAATATCGTTTATCCAAACAAAACTGTTTTATAAACTACTCCTAAATCACTCGAACCGATGATCTCACACCAAAACCACCAGAGCAATCAGTGCCATCTCACCGAAAGGCATGGTTTGAGGGCATGTGCTTTTAAAGGTCAACTTTAAAGTTCCCACATTACCTTAGAGGGGTTTACAATTGAGCCATCCATTTTGAAAACAGCTCTGTGCTGCAGTAGCCAGAGGCCCGGCAGAGGAAGGAGTGATGCAACAAGCAGGAAATGTGGAAGCAGGAAGGGGAGAGAGCCACTGTCTGAAACCTGGGTGGCAGGAGTCTGGTCTCAGACAGTGTAAAAAACTTGAAAAAAAAAAATTATTTAGAGACTAAGAATATCTAGGTGGATGCTAGGATACTGGCAAATGTATGCTTTAATACATCTGTGTTGAATGATGTGCGTTCCATGTAAACACACTGAAATGCATATCTCGCAAAGCCCTCACAGAATGAGTTCAACAACTTTCCAAACAGTTTTTGTGTTGACACGATCAAAGTTTCAAACCAAAGTTCTATTAAAGCCTATGTTTGTCACTGGTCTCAGTACTCAAAAGTTGATCATGTTTAAAGCTGGGTTAGGCAAGTTTTGCAAAGCTAGCTATTTTAGCTTCTGTTTGAAACGATTCAAACCAAAATATCCCACCCCTCCCTTCAAAGCCACTCCCACAAAACGACAGAAATGCACTTTGAGTGCAGGGGCAGAGTGCGCACAGGTAGGTAGGTAGACAGACAGGCAGCCTGTCCAATCATTAGTCAGGGTAAGGCCTAACGATTTGTTGTGTTTATTACAGTCTTGTGACGCCCACAGATGTCAGATTGATTTCATATTACCGTCAAACCTTTATATGTATGCTATCAAAATGTGATGTTTTTTAAGGCAAATATGACAAAAAGTGCTTCTCAAACACATTAGATACCCTGCCTTTACGTAATGTGTGTTACAGACTAACAGTCTTCAACCATGAAATCTAACCAGATATTACAGTATATATTGTATTCTGTGTATCTGGTTTGAACCTCATTCATTTAGATGCCTTGTCCAGAACCTTTCAAGTCTGAATATGAATGTTGCACCATGCATTTTCTTGGTGTGGTGGTAGTTTGCCAGGATTACACTGAAGAAGAAAACGTCACTCAATTCTGTCCAGGAGAACTTGCCCTTGTTTAATGAGTCTGGTCTGGTCAGGGACCAATGTGTGTGTGTGTGCCTGTGTGTGTGCGTGTGTGTGTGTGAATGTGTGTGGTGTGTGTTGGACTAGCGTGTGTGGGGGGGTGGGGGGGCAGTGCGTGTGTGTGAATGTGTGCGTGTGTGAATGTGTGCATGTGCATGTGTGTGCGTGGGGGAGTCTTGTGTGTGTATGTGTTGGGCTAGTGTGTGTGTGTGTGTGTGTGTGGGAGGGAGGGGCCTGTGTGTGTATGTGTTATGTGTGTGTGTGTGTCATATAGAGGATGTCCAGGCGTCTCTGCCAGCAGAGAAGGGGCGTGAGCCAGGGATGACAGCTGGAGGCTCCTGGACAGCTCCCCCACACAAGGTCACCCAGTCCCAGCCAATCCCTGAGAAGACTGTGACCTCTGACATCATGAACACACCACTCTCTGTCTCACAACACACACACACACCGCTGGACTGAGAGGTGTTCACTGAATCCCACCTGTTACACTGAAGCAATCAAACACAATCTGGGCATCAAGCTGGGAACACAAAGGGCTGTTGGATAAAGTGGCACTGGAGCCAACAGTAGTTTGATGTTTTGGTTTTAATTTCAGAATTATATTCTCAGAGATAGGTAGAGAGACAGACAAGGCCAGTAGAGAGACAGACAGACAGACAGACAGACAGGTGGAGAGACAGACAGGTAGAGAGACAGTCAGGGGCAATAGAGAGACAGAGGTAGAATGACAGACAGGGCCAGTAGAGAGACAGACAGACAGGTAGAGAGACAGACTGGTAGAGAGACAGGCAGGGCCAGTAGAGAGACAGACAGACAGACAGGTAGAGAGACAGACAGGTAGAGAGACAGACAGGGCCAGTAGGCCCCACTGTTCATTCCATGATATTGCATATTAGCATGCTGCAACTAACATGACACTTATTTAAATAAATTAACATTGATGAAGCATGACTTGTTTCCCCTGTGGAAGATGTGGCAAACTGTAGCAACAAGAGACATGAGACAGACTGAGCACGCTCAGAACTGCCTGCATGGCGTTGACACTCAGCTCTGTGAAGAGCAGTGATGTTGAACCTGAGCTGTTTCAGCAGGAAGCACAGGCACAGACCCCGCTGCAGCACAGCGCCGTGATAACGCTGCAGCACAGCGCCGTGACAACGCCAGATGACAGAAACCCAGTCGCTTAGAAAGACTCAGTGGAGGATTCTAAAAGTATCTTTGAAACAATTAAGAGATTGGCTGAATGGCTAACTATGTTTTGAAACGGTGCAATAGGAGGCCTAAGTTCACTTAATTAGCAGGCTTATCTTCAGCAGTTTGAGCATGTGCTGCTACGCTTAATTGCTTCTGCAGCAAAGGTGGCTGTTCGTTGACTCCAGAGCAGCCAGCTGCTCGGCTAAATGAGCTGTAACAGCGTAATGACAGACGGGGGGAAAAAAATCTTGGAACCAATTCTGGATTGTTTTGGTCTATTTTGCTGTTGTTTCATTTTGGAAACAAACACAGAAAACTCTCCGAAAACAAACAGAACTTCGCGTTGCGGTAGGGAGCCTTTGGTGTGCGACGGATATAAAGTCGAACGAAGACGAGCCTCAGATTGGGAAAATAAGTGTTGTGTCAGAGAATGTTTAATATAGGGAGAACTGCCACTCTCGGGAAACTTCAGGGTTCTGAACTGGTTGCAGTTCCATGTGAGGGCGCTAACGGGCGAGTGCATAATGAATGGAGGTCTATGGAGCTATACCCCTCAAAATCCATAATATATATAATATAATTTTTTGTTTAGTAATTTGAATTCTTAATTAGAAAGGGGAGGCAAAAAAAATACACACTGCTGGCTGTTAGATTTTTTTTAAGTCGCCTTTCTGTTCTAAAAAGCCTTTGAAAAGGTCACTGACGTCATACAAATGGTACGACCAGAGCTACTGCTTTACGGCAAGCTATGTTCACTTCCTTTTTGCTCTTAAGGCATCAACAACACAGCTAACAGGTTAGGCTCTCCCTGTCAATACACATGCTAGAAAGAGTTTTGGCTTGCTAATGTTGTTGCTAATGTTGCTAATGCTCTGACATTCTGATTCCGCTTCGGATGCCATCAAGCGGGAGCTCTGGTCGTAGTCAGTCCTTCATTAACCAATCAGCATTCATTAGCAGAATTCTAGCGTGTTATGGGCAACAACGACTCACCCAGTAAGAAATCGAAAGGACATAAGTACTCGTTCATTCAACTTTCGACCTATAATCTATGTTGAACATGCAAAAACTACATTAAAATCGGAGATTTCTCAACGACAATCAGGCGAAAGAGACAATTTTAGCCGTTTAGCTCCATAGACTCCCATTCAACATGCACTCGCTCGCAATCACCCCCAGTGGAACTCTGGTGGAACTGCAAACTGGGGCTTAATAGGGAGTGGCAAGGCTCTCCTTAAACAGGCTATGGTTGTGTTTTTGTTTATTTATTTATTTATTTATTACCTCAGATAGAGCTTGTGGAATGTTGCTTGGGTCAGCAAACAGGCGTCTAAACAGTAATTCGTTCTTCCTGCGGCAGTATGTAAGGTAATCTCTTGAACTGTCCCCTCAGGAACTATAGCGCACTGATATCATCCTTTCTTAGGTTTGGGGAAAGGCACAAAACAAGCAATTTCATGCTGATTCTCTGGGCCGTTTTTCCAAGATTCCAGGCTCCATTTCTACTGGGGACTCTGCTATGCTTATGTCTATGCTTAGGATTTCACAAGTCAAGTGAGACTGTGTTCCGTGTTTCTGGACACTAAAAGGACAATTTCAGTACACAAGATTCCTCTCAAGTAACCTCTCAAAAGCCTTGTGGTGTGAGTTTCTGTAACTTCAGTTTCTCCTCTCCTATTTAGTCCGCTGGAGAAAGCTAATCAGGGGTTGCTAGGCGACTGTGTTGAGAGATGAACTGTTTTCCTGGCTGAAGGCGACTCCACTGGTTGATTAAATTAATCCTATCAGGGGCCGATGGGAAACATAGGGATCAGCCTTGCAGGCAGTCTCGACCACAGCCTTGGCAGGAATGAAAGCCACAATCAGGATTCTGAGTCACAGCCAAGCTGAGCCCATCCAGGCCTGGACTGGCCTGGCCAATGGGATGAGAGGAGAGGAGCCGCTCTCTCTGAAGGTGTGGTTGAGCGACAGGGTGTCGAGCCACAGGACTGCCTAATGCTACCTTAAATGTCCACCATTTTTTATATATATATAAAGGGCAGTAGTTGACAGGTAGATAAATATACTGCAGGCTTGAGAAAGTGACCTTTCGGTTTATCATGAATGAATTCAATTCAGGGTTTTTTGTCTGAAAGGAACTACGGTATTTTCACAGAATGATGTAAAAACCCAAGGACACAGAGCAGTGAAATGTGTGCACGCACACACACACACACACTTCACTGTATGAAGAAATTGAGCACACATTAAAATGAAGTAGAATACTGCAGTGGATCGTTGGAACACTTCACTTCAGGCTGGACACTGGACAGGCTGCAGGGGAGGACAGGCTGGACACTGGACAGGCTGGAGAGGAGGACAGGCTGCAGGGGAGGACAGGCTGGACACTGGACAGGCTGGAGAGGAGGACGGTCTGGACACTGGACAGGCTGGAGACGAGGACAGGCTGGACAGGCTGGAGGGGACGACAACGAATGGACCCCATTGAGATGGAAGAGTCCTTGTCCATTACAGTTACAGTTTTTCTCAATTGTTTACACACAAATACTGGTACTTGAGACACAATGACCACAACATGTAACTCATGCACCAACCCCATGAACCAATTCTGCTAAACTACAAGCACAATTCCTGCTTTACACTCAAATTGCAGTTCTAAAACAATTTTTTTTCAAAACACTACACACAATTCTCTGCATTTGGCACAATTTTCATGAAGAAAATCTCTTGTTTTCACAAGGAACACACTGCCATTCAAATATGCACACTGACTCATCGTATGGGCAAACACCTGTCACACAGTTTTACAATTAGCAATCAGAGCTTTAGCATAAAAGGTCAACAGGTGAGCTCTTCTGTTTTGGAGCAATGGATGCCAACATTGGTAACAGAGGCAGAGCCAGAGGAGTGAGAGTGAGAGGAGGAGGACGGCGCAGACGGGGAGGACGAGGACGAGGACGAGGAAGGCCAAGGACCGTAATCTCAGATGAGATCCGAGCCACTTTGGTTGACCATGTGGTCAACCATGGGCTAACAATGAGGGAGGCTGGGCAACGAGTACAGCCAAATCTGAGCAGGTTTACTGTGGCATCCATCATCAGGACTTTCCGAAATGAGAATAGGTAAGATCTCACTAGAAAATTGCAGTACTGCATATCAATACAGTACTCAATGAGTACAGTAGTACAGTATTGCCTGTGGGCTGTTCTGTAGGACTGTAAAAAATAAAGTATTTGGGAAATGTATTCATACACAATATTTACAGTATTTTACTATTTGTTTGGCAGAACTGAAAGATTACCAACGCAAGGTGGTCGGCAACGTCTTCTGTCACCTGAACAAGAAACAGCAATCATAAAGATGGTCCTAGAAAACAATGCCATAACTTTACGCCAAATACAAAGCAAAATAATAGAAAACAATGACATATTTGAAAATATTGATAGGGTAAGCTTATCAACACTGGACCGTGTCTTGCGCAGAAATAATCTAAGGATGAAGCAGGTCTACAGGGTGCCATTAGAACGCAATTCAGAAAGAGTCAAAGAATTGCGACATAACTATGTGCGTGGGAGTCAGGTGGCTGAGCGGTGAGGGAGTCGGGCTAGTAATCCGAAGGTTGCCAGTTCGATTCCCGGTCATGCCAACTGACGTTGTGTCCTTGGGCAAGGCACTTCACCCTACTTGCCTCGGGGGAATGTCCCTGTACTTACTGTAAGTCGCTCTGGATAAGAGCGTCTGCTAAATGACTAAATGTAAATGTAAATGTAAATGTGCAAGTGAGTCCTATAGCCTATAGGATTGTATTTACAATCCCACAATTGCTGCATACTCTCAACACTGTATAAATTATACATATTTCAGTATTGTAATTATAATGATCGTGCTTCACAATAGTGACCACTCCATGTCTATTTCTGATATTGTCATGTGTGTTTCAGACAGTCCTTGACTTAGACGTGGCTGCAGTGGAGCACCAGTTCATCTTCATTGATGAGGTTGGATTCAACCTCACAAAAAGACGATGCAGGGGAAGGAATATCATCGGCCAGCGTGCCATTGTTGAAGTCCCAGGCCAGCGCGGAGGGAACATCACAATGTGTGCAGCGATTACCCACAATGGCATCATCCATCACCATGCTACCCTTGGCCCCTACAATACTGCCCATCTGATAACATTCCTGGACACCCTACACAACACACTCATTCCACCAGATCAGATAGACGGCCCAGAGCAGCTCAGGTACGTTGTCATTTGGGACAATGTAAGTTTCCACCGGGCTGCTCTGGTTCGTAACTGGTTCACTGCCCACCCACGCTTTTCAGTTGTTTATCTCCCTCCATATTCTCCATTCCTCAATCCTATTGAGGAATTCTTTTCTGCCTGGAGATGGAAAGTGTATGACCGAAATCCACAAACGCATATACCCCTTCTCCAAGCTATGGAAGACGCATGTGGAGATATAGCAGTTGATGCTTTTCATGGCTGGATTCGCCATGCTAGGCGATATTTCCCCCGCTGCTTGGCCAGGGAAAACATTGCTTGTGACGTGGATGAGGTGCTGTGGCCAGACCGAAACAGGAGAGAGGATGCATAGTGTTATTTTTTCTTTCTGTAACTGTATACCGTACATTCTTCTGTTTTGTATGTAGACCATTATGTGACAGTTTGTTGGTTGGGATGTACACTCTGTACATTGTTTTGGGGGGAAAAATAAAATATATCTGTTACCGTGTATTTGTGTGTTCTGAGTATAAAAACAATATTCTCAATATTTTATAACACACTGAACAAAAAAAGGCCTAAATCACTATGATGATAGTGTTTTACATTGAGCACATCAGTGTTCAAATGGTTCTTATAAATGTCGATTCATATGATGGGTTGTGTGTGTCATTTGAAGACAAAATACCATTTTGAGAAGAAATAACATTGTTTTGAATGTAAAGTTAAATTTTGCAGGAGAAGTGAGGGGTTTTGCCCATTGTGTGTGTGTTTTTTTGATTTGTGTGTTGAGTTCTGAGAGTATGAGGTATGCATTCAGAAAATGTGTGTAACCAATCGAGAAAAACTAAACACACAGGCATCCTGTAAATACAAACACTGGTACACACACATAACTGTACACACACAAATCCCCAGACACACAACACACAGACACACACACACACAGACACACACAGACACACACAGACACACAGACACACAGACACACAACACACAACACACAGACACACACAGACACATAACACACAGACACACACAGACACACAGACACACACAGACACACAACACACAGACACACACAGACACACAGACACACACATATCCTTCCAGAGAGAAGTTTAGTATCTGCTGCTTGTGTTTTGGAGCAGAGGATGATCGGTCATGATTTCTGTTGCTGCAGTCACGCTCACACACACTTACACTCACAGACACACGCTCACACACACACTTACACTCACACACATGCTCACACACACACTTACACTCACAGACACACGCTCACACACACACTTACACTCACACACATGCTCACACACACACTTATACTCACAGACACACGCTCACACACACACTTACACTCACACACACGCTCACACACACACTTACACTCACAGACACACGCTCACACACACACTTACACTCACACACATGCTCACACACACTCACACACGCTCACACACACACTTACACTCACACACACGCTCACACACACACTTACACTCACAGACACACGCTCACACACACACTTACACTCACACACATGCTCACACACACTCACACACGCTCACACACACACTTACACTCACACACATGCTCACACACACACTTACACTCACAGACACACGCTCACACACACACTTACACTCACACACATGCTCACACACACACTTATACTCACAGACACACGCTCACACACACACTTACACTCACACACACGCTCACACACACACTTACACTCACAGACACACGCTCACACACACACTTACACTCACACACATGCTCACACACACTCACACACGCTCACACACACACTTACACTCACACACACGCTCACACACACACTTACACTCACAGACACACGCTCACACACACACTTACACTCACACACATGCTCACACACACTCACACACGCTCACACACACACTTACACTCACACACATGCTCACACACACACTTACACTCACAGACACACGCTCACACACACACTTACACTCACACACATGCTCACACACACACTTACACTCACACACACACTTACACTCACACACATGCTCACACACACACTTACACTCACAGACACACGCTCACACACACACTTACACTCACATACATGCTCACACACACACTTACACTCACACACACACTTACACTCACACACATGCTCACACACGGCACAGCGCACCAGGGGCTTCATAAATAAAACTGCCTCATTTTCCTACCATACTATTTCTCACATAGTCCACCTCAACACAACCACATTACAGACAACTGAGTCAGCCTCCGTCTCAAACTCACCCCTGCCTAACCTCACCCCTGCCTAGCCTCACCCCTGCCCAGCCTCACCCCTGCCCAGCCTCACCCCTGCCTCATCCCTGCCTAGCCTCACCCCTGCCCAGCCTCACCCCTGCCCAGCCTCACCCCTGCCCTGCCTCACCCCTGCCCAGCCTCACCCCTGCCCTGCCTCACCCCTGCCTAGCCTCATCCCTGCCTCACCCTTGCCTAGCCTCACCCCTGCCTCACCCCTGCCTCACCCCTGCCCATCCTCACCCCTGCCTAGCCTCACCCCTGCCTAGCCTCAGCCTCAGCCTAACCCCAACCTCATCTTTTTCAGGTCTCTCTCCTCCACTACTCCACACCTCATTGACCAGATCCAATTTATGTTTCTCTTGTGTTGTTATAATAACCTATTATTTTCACCGATGATTCTCCAGCCGCAAGCAGCTTTTTAAAAACGTTTTAATGTCCTTTGATGGTGTCACTATAATGCATTGTATTGACTGTTCTTTTCCTTTCATCACATGGAAAAGTACATTTGGGGTTGGACTCTCTTTTCAGAATGATATCATCCAGACTATGAACGGAATGTAATGTAGTCTAATCGGCATGAAAAGCAATTTGCCACAGGACCTCTGCCTGGTACGCAGTGTGACTAACTATTCAGAATGTCCAGGAGACAAGAGTCCGTCACGGATGACGTGAGTCTGCATCCAAGCAGCCTGCTGGCCTGTTGGAGGAACGCCCTCTGAATCACAAACATAGGTTCAGGGGCGGACAGCAGGGACATGTCCCCACCAATGTCAAAAGACGACCGAAGGGTTTTCACCAGTAATTGGCAGCAAGGCAGGAGTAGTGTTGTCATGTAGGGTAGGAGAGAAGTCCACCCCCAGCAGTGTTCATACCAACACGACAGCCCTGGCACCCAGCGACACCTGGACACCTCCTCCACTAGTGATGTCAACCTCTCATCGGGGCGTCAGGTGGCTGAGGGAAGCGGGGTAGTAATCTGAAGGTTGCCAGTTCGATTCCCGGCCGTGCAAAATGACGTTGTGTCCTTGGGCAAGGCACTTCACCCTACTTGCTTCGGGGAGAATGTCCCTGTACTTACTGTAAGTCGCTCTGGATAAGAGCGTCTGCTAAATGTAGAATGTATGTATGTATGTCTCATCACTGGCTTGGTTTTAGTTTCCTCACGTTACACAGCAGCCATTTTGTATGAACCGGATTAGTACACTTCTCAGAAAGACGATAAAGAAAACAAAGTCTAAGAATGAAGCGGTACGGGTGAACAGTCAAGTGAAGGGTCGACTCGCCTTAATTTAGTTCTCCTGGTCTGGATGGTGTCAGGTGGCTGAGCGGTTAGGGAATCGGGCTTGTAATCTGAAGGTTGACAATAGGACGTTGTGTCCTTGGGCAAGGCACTTCACCCTACTTGCCTCGAGGTAATGTCCCTGTACTTACTGTAAGTTGCTCTGGATAAGAGCGTCTGCTAAGTGACTAAATGTAAATGTGTGCTCTCCCATCGTTCAGTTCATTGGTTTGTTTGAACTTAGAGCACAGCTGAAGATCCTGGTTCTGCAAACACCCCTGTGTGCTACACTGTCTAGTGTTCACCAAACAGCAGACGGAACACTGACTGTATTTTCAATCAAGCAGCAAGTAGCAAATCATTCAGACAGTCTCTTTATTCCAGAACTCTAGTTGCCCGGAGCCGGCTCATTACGACACCAAAAGGAGGAGAGGGGAAGAGGGCTTCAGCCGCTTTCTGTCTTTGTAGAGCGACGGGATTGAATTAAGAAGGACTTGATTGAGTTGATCAGTGCTGATGAAGAGCAGGTCTGGCCTACGACGGGAGCAGAATCTTCCGGATAGACCCTGGCGCATGAGTCCCTTCACCTGTGTGTGTGTGTGTGTGTGTGTGTGTGTCTCAGGATGCAAAACATATTCATTAGCTAGGCTCTGTTAGTTTCCGACATTCAATTCTTCAGTCGTTTCAAGGGTTTTCTTTTCTCACCATTGTGTAGTTCTGACGCAGCTGTTTATTTGTTGTAATTATAACAAACAAGTGAATGAGAAGGGGAGGAAGGAAGGAAGGAGGGAGGACGACCGAGACAAATGGGGCTTTAATTCAGGACAGAGAAAGGCATCACTTTTAAAGATGGAGAGAATAATTAAGTCCAAGGGATTGATCAGCCGTGGGCTCTCTCCCTGCCCCTCCCTCGCTCTCTCCCTGTCTTTCTGTTTTGTTTTCCATTCCTCCAGAACAGATTGATTTATTCTCTGGCAGCAGAAACACAGGGGTTGAAAGATGGTTGTAATTAACTGTTTAAACCAGCCTGACTCCGACACCACTCTGAAATTACCTGTTTTTCTGGAAGATTCTCTTCTCTCCCCCGCCCCCCCCCCCTCCCCAGTTCCTGTGGCGTTCTGCAGAGACAACTAGCTCTGGAGCTGACTACACACGTCCCTAAACAGTACCTACACGCCCTCCTCCAGGGACCTTCTAAATCCCTCTATCCGATTTTCTTGTCTCCCTTTCAATTGTGTAGCAAGAGGCGCTGGTTTTGTCGCCCCAACCGTCACTCCCAGCTTTTTTTGTTGCTTCTCTCTCAGTTCAAACGTTACAATCACACATTCCAGCCAAACGCCTGTCCAGGGTACGAATTATGGGGGGGTTTGGGGAGATCTGACCCCTCTAATTAAGACTTGGACCCCCCCAAAAGAGGTTTAAAAAACAACAGGTCGGGGGGGTCAATAAACACCCTGGAGAAGAAGTTGACCCCCCTGATTGTCATTGTATAATTCGAACTCTGCGCCTATCCATATCCTGAAATCTTCTGACTGGAGTCGTCTGAAGTGTTTCAATTCTTTTGCTTCTCACTCCGTTGTATTTCATCACAGCTCTGGGAGGATGAAAAAAAAGATGATTTAGAGCGGTTGAGTGTGTGTTATCCTGTGTGTGTTCGGTTTAAGAGAGGCGCTGGGAGGAGTGACAGTGTCAGACAGAAGGACTGATGTAACATCTCGGGTAGGACTCTGAGTAATAGCAGTGATAAAACCAGAAACAGCATCACAGCTGTAACCCTCAACACACACACACACACATATTCGCACAAGCAAAAACATAACCACCTCAAAACCTATTCCCACAGCCTTTTAATTAAGTCAATTCCTGGTTATGCATGTGACACATCCCTCACCATCCCTCTCTCACAAACATTTGTCCAAAGCAGAGCTGGTTACATTTCAGAATCAGAATGGGATTTATTCGCCATGAAAGTTTGCACAGACAAGGAATTTGCTTTGGGAGGAAGGTGCATACAATAAACATAGGGACTTAAAATTTAAATATGTGGACTATCTATACTAAGGGTACATAAACTAGCAGTACTAAGTGGAATTAGAATAAAATAAAATATACAATAAAATATAAAATAATAATAATCTGTCTAATTATCTGTCTTTGTGTTTTGTTGGTGTGTGTGCGCCTGTGTGTGTGTGTGTTTGTGTGTGTATGAGAGTGAGAGTGTGTGTGTATGAGAGTGATTGTGTGTGTGAGAGTGTGTGTCTGTGTGTGTGAAAGTGTGTGTGTGTGTGTGTGTATGAGAGTGTGTGTCTGTGTGAGAGTGCGTGCGTGTGTGTGTGAGAGTGTGTGTGTGTGTCTGCTGTAATAACCTCCTGCTTTATTTCCCCTCAGACACGTACCAGTCCTGGCCCTCATCTTAGCCCTCATTTCACTCTCCATTTTTCCAACAATTTTCCGAACATCAGATTAAATAAAAGCTTTCCTGTTCCTGCCTCCTCATGCTGAAAGTGCAGGTGTCAGCCATGGCCGTATGAACGCCACCTGAAGAAGATGGATGTAGTTAGGTCTGAGCCCTTGTGTGTGCGCGTGGCCAGTGGGTGTGTGTGTGGCTTGTGTGTGTGCATGGCCTGTGTGTATGTGTGGCCAGTGTGTGTGTGTGTGTGTGTGTGTGTGTGTGGACAGTGTGTGTGTGGCCAGTGTGTGTGTGTGTGTGTGTGTGTGTGTGTGTGTGTGTGTGGCCAGTGTGTGTGTGCGGGTGTGTGTGGCCTGTGTGTGTGTGTGTGTGTGGCCAGTGTGTGTGTGTTCTTGGGGTGTGTGGAGGCCGGTCTGACAGATGGGATGTGAAGCCAGGCAGTGTGGAGCAGAGAGGGTGGTGCTGTGACCTTGCCTGACAGAGGCATTTGGAGCTAGATTCAGTCCTGGTCTCCACAGGATAGGCTGCCCTGTCCAGGCTTAGGGTTACACACACACACACACACACACCCAGCAGCACATCTTCTTGGTCTCCGCAGGTTATGCATGAGTAATGGCTTTCATGAGGAAAGCTATGGCGAGGAGCGGCCAGTAATAGTACAGCCGATGGTAGTCTAAAAACTGAAATAATACAAAATATTTTTGCATTTCATAAAAAAGACAACCTAGCCTAAACCATTTCTCATGACGTACCAGAGCCTCTCAGCTCTGCAGAGGAATATTGCACTGCTGTACTTCATCACAATAAATGTAGCATCATTAACTCTTTAGTTGGGTGTGCTTTGCCTTCGGCAAGGGCACAACCTTTGTTCTCTCACATATATATTATTTATTTATTATTTATTTTCGCCCCCCTAAGGATCAGTCAATATTTGGACTACATACACAACGGCGGTGTCAAAAGGTTCGTCTTGGTAGCGATTGCATTGGTTGTATTTTTATTTACGTTCCGTTGCATGGTTTAAGTAGAAATTGCGTTTTTGTGGTGAAAAGTGAAGCTAACGGTGGCTAATTTGCTAGCCACAGTCACTGACGTTACTAACGTCACTACGTCACTAACGTCACGAAAACACGCGTGACTACCTGTAGCAGAACATTCGTTTTGCATCTGTTAACTTGTGGGATAGCTAGGCTAACTATAGCTTTACTGTAAAGCAGCTGCAGAAACGCCACAAGGAAAGAGGCCAGGGTGATAACTATTTACTCATTTTACTTTGTGATGTGAAACACAATTATGAAATGTAATGTACAATATTAGCTGATATTATTAAGGAAGTAGGCCCACATCTACTTTTGGAAACAGTAGTCTACTATTTCACTGAAGCATTAGCATCATGACATTAGCCTCTGTTGCCCGGGCATCACATACTACAGTGGTCTATGATGTATCTGTTTTCAATCTTTAAAATAAACATTCCTCACAAATACATTTTCGTTGTAGGATTTATTATGACATTACATTACAAGTAAACGATTTGTGGGTGAAATTATCATTACCTGTGGTTTCAAACCAGTGTAGCTCACTGCAACGCTGTAGCCTACGCGAGACACTACAAAAACATCTACACAGCTGTAGGAAGTCAAACGGCGACAGAACATGTTCGGCACTCCCCTTACTTAAATCAAAAGTCTATCTAACTGCTAACCTTAACTTCATTGCCACAGCCTAAACTTTGTCAATCTGTTCATGAAAATTATTAATTTCAGCCTAAACCGTACAACGGAACGTTAAATCCAATTCAACCAACGCAATCGCTACCAAGACGAACACAGCAGTAGTCTAGTACTGTACTGTAGTAGTACAATTTACCGGGGCAGCTTCTCCACACAGGGATGGCGCACTTTGCGTTGTTACTGTTGTTACTTAATGATCGCTACCAGTGAGCTTTTCATGAAAGCGATTTTCCACTAAATAAATGTCAAGCTTATTTACGTTTTTGGGGGCATTTTTCAGTTAGCAGATGGTAATGTTTGAATTGCGATTCCACTGCATTACAACATGGTATCTTGTACATTTGTATTTTTTGTAATATTTGTATTTTTGTATTTTTATATTATTATTATTATATTATATAATTTACGGCAACTTATATTTTATTTTATTGTATATTTAATTCTATTCTAATCCCACTTAGTACTGCTAGTTTATGTACCCTTAGTATAGTTAGTCCACATATTTAAATTTTAGGTATATGTTTATTGTATGCACCTTCCTGCCAAAGCAAATTCCTTGTCTGTGCAAACTTTCATGGCGAATAAATCCCATTCTGATTCTGATTCTGATCTTCTACTGTAGTTGAAAAAATGTCATTAAAAAACGGACCCCTGTGCAAACGACGCAAGCAAGCACACCCTACAATTTCCCCAGAAATTGTACCCTCTCTAGTTTACTATTCTTCTTCCTCTCCTCGTCATCCTGGTGGTTTTCATTCTCTGTTGGGATCCAGCCTGATGGTGAGTGTGTGAGTGTGTGTGTGTGTGTGTGTGTGTGTGTGTGTGTGTGTGTGTGTGTGTGTGTGTGTGTGTGTGTGAGGGGTGAGGGGTAGGGGCGGGGGGCCGCGCGGAGTGGAGGGGCGCAGGGGGCGCAGGTCTGATATTTATTATCTCTAAGACCTAAAAGCATCTGCCTACGAGGCTTGACACTGAAGTAGGAAAAAACGAAATTAGATTTTGGCAGGTGTTATCCGTTACCCAGACCTGTATGGACGTCCAAGGATATTGCCAGGAGGGTAAACAAACAAACAACCTAATAGGAGAAGGACGAAGGTGGACAAATAAACAATCCTCTGGGGGGAGGTGTGTGTGTACGTGTCAGTGGGCGGGTGTGATTGATTGAGCGCATCTTGGCAGAGCACGAATCAGAATGCGCTTGATGATGACACCGTGCAAACCGGAGGAATGTTCCGTAGGGATCGTTGAATGAGGCAGGGCGTAGGTTTGACTTTAAATGTGGGTGAGACAGTTTTTTCTTTAAAACTGAGGATGCAGCTGTTAAAAGTAATTTTCTTAATAAAAACTTTTTAACAAAGAAAATGAACCACCCAAGCATAATCAAAGCTACGCCCCTGGGAAGAAGTGGAGGGAGAGAGAGGAGGTCATATCCGGAGGAGGGTGGAGGGAGAGAGAGGAGGTCATATCCGGAGGAGGGTGGAGGGAGAGAGAGGAGGTCATATCCGGAGGAGGGTGGAGGGAGAGAGAGGAGGTGAGATCCGGAGGAGGGTGGAGGGAGAGAGAGGAGGTGAGATCTGGAGGAGGGTGGATGTTTGATCCAGAGATCAAGGGAGACCAGTAGATGCTAAAAACATCAATACACTATTTAGAGAAAACCAGCTGCATGTCTGCTGATATAAAACCGAAATATTGAGTATATTATGTCAATTGTATATTAATTATGTATTATGTACGTATATTAAGTAAATTATCAGCCGTGATCATGCAATTAAGGGAAAATAAAAAGGTTAGATTTACTTTGCTTTCTTGCACTCTCTGTCTCTCTCAACACCAGTCCAAGCCCTTCATTGATAAAAAGTTTTTAAGAGCGAGATAGATACATATGTTATTGATTCGAGGGGAATTTGGGAACGTTCAGGGGAAGTCAACACCAGAGAAATAGTAACGCTACTAGGGCAATGGCATGCCCTACTCCGAACGCTTACGGCCATGGGTTCTATACAAGCACTGTGCAGCGCCCGTGATGAGTACGCAGACATCGGTCAGCAATTATCAACACTGCCGACTATTATCTGTCGGTACAATAATAGGCCCAGATGATTGCTTGTTGTGATGTCCGACGTCTCCTTCGCGATACATGACCAGCATAGGAATGGAGGTATGCAGAATTAATATTCTCTCTGACTGCTCGCGGGTCGAAGTGCATCCATTCATTTGCTGTATTCATAGAATACGCGCTACTTCTCTGACTGTCAGGGACTGGGTGTGCAGGGCCGGTCCTACCTACAGGCGACATAGGCAGCCGACAACATTTACATTTACAGTTAGTCATTTAGCAGACACTCTTATCCAGAGTGACTTACAGTAAGTACAGGGACATTCCTCCCTAGGCAAGTAGGGTGAAGTGCCTTGCCCAAGGACACAACGTCAGTTGGCACGGCCGGGAATCGAACTGGCAACCTTCGGATTACTAGCCCGATTGCCTCACCGCTCAGCCACCTGACTCCCTACTAGGGCCGCTCTTTCTCTCTCTTTCTCTTCCTTTCTCTCTCTCTCTCTCTCTCTCTCTCTCTCTCTCTCTCTCTCTCTCTCTCTCTCTCTCTCTCTCTCTCTCTCTCTCTCTCTCTCTCTCTCTTCCTTTCTCTCTCTCTCTCTCTCTCTCTCTTTCTCTCTCCCTTTCTCTCTCTCTCTCCCTCCCTCTCCCTCTATCTCTCGCTCTCTCTCTCCAGACCTACTACTCCTTTTCTCATTCTCTCCCTCCTGACCTTCCAGAATGCAGAAGGACCTGTCCAGCCCACATCATAATGGATTATTATTCACAAATGCATGTCATAAAATAATTTCCCCTCTTTCAATCTTTTTCTCTGTGTCCTCTCTCTCTTTCCCTGCATTACATGCTGTATTCTGGGCAAGGTTTAGTTTAGTTGACCCAATAACTCCCTTTGATATGTAAAAATATAGTGGATCTCAAATGAACAGATTTTATAATTCAGCAGCCAGTAAATCTTTTAAAGATCTCAAAGGCATTTTAGTCCTTTTTCTCCACAAAAATTCAGAGACTGTTTTCTTTTTTCTTGTTGAGCTTTGCGATGACTTCTCCTCAGATGGGCTAGGAGCCTGTACAGCAGAGATGATGTGAGATAAGTCCATACCTCTCAAGTACTAGTGCCTTCCTTCCTTTCCTGGCTTAACCCACTTAAAAGTGATGTTATCGATCTGGCCCTGTGAAGTGGGCACCCTTGTGGATTGACTCATGGTGTGGGCGGTCTGAAGAACTGAGAGAGAGGAGGGGGAGGTGGGCCGGGTGGGCTTGTGGGTAGGAGGGGGGGGGGGGTGGACCAGGTGGGCTTGTGGGGAGGAGGGGTGGGCCGGGTGGGCTTGTGGGTAGGAGGGGTGGGGGGTGGGCCGGGTGGGCTTGTGGGTAGGAGGGGGGGGGGGGTGGACCAGGTGGGCTTGTGGGGAGAGGGGGGGGTGGTGGACCAGGTGGGCTTGTGGGGAGAGGGGGGGGGTTGGGGTTAAAAGAGCTGAAATAAAATAAGCCAAAGATAGTCAAAGAGAGAGAGAGATGGAGAGAGAGTGATTTAGTCACACAAACACAGTCCCAGTCAAACATACAAAAACACACAAAACACACACACGGACATGCATATTCATTCACTGGCAATAAAACAAGGGGGTCCGTGACTGCTATGGGACACCTCGAGGGATAGTCTATTATTATGTATGTAAATGTTTGAACGACCAGATGAAGGAAGGGCACAGCGCTCGTGCTCTGCTGTTGGCTGAGCGTGCGAGCTCCGGAGTGAGCGTGAGACACGGGGACATGCTGTCTGAGGAGCCAGGGAGAAGCTCCCACATGCTGCCTCCTACAAGGCAGGCCTGTTGTCAGCCTCGACACACACACACACACACACACACACATACACACAGACACACACACACATACACACACACACACACAGACACACACACATACACACACACACACACACAGACACACACACACACACAGACACACACACACACACATACACACACACACACACACAGACACACACACATACACACACACACACAGACACACACACACACACAGACACACACACACACACACACACATACACATACACACACACACACACACACACACACACACACAGACACACACACACACAGACACACACACACACACACACACAGACACACACACATACACACACACACACACACACACACACACATACACACACACACACATACACACAGACACAACACACACCCCCAGGCCATTTCAGCTGTAGGGGAAAACAAAGCAACCCTATGATGATTGCGTAATCATTCAAACAAGAGAGGAAGTTCCAATTAAGATGTCCAAATTGCAAACACACAGATAGCGAATACACACACAATGACACACACACATTCACACACCAGTAAAGACAGTACACGCACCCACACCTGTATGGGCTCTATGACATTGTCTGTTCTTGTGTTGTGATTTGTGAGTGTACTCCTGGGGTGTGATTTGTTGTTTGGGGATTTGAGTGCTACAGTAATGAAATCTGGGCGCTGTTGCCACAGCCCATTCCAGCTGTAGCCTGTTCAACCTGCATGAATGAAGCTCTCTTTCTCTCTCTCTCTCGCTTTCTCTCTGTCTCTCTCTATCACTCCCTCTCTCTCTCTCTATCTCTCTCTCTCTGCTGTATGTTTCTTCTGTCTCTCTCTCTCTTTGTTTTCTCTGTCATCTCTCTGTCGTTCTCTATGCTCCTTCTTTATCTATCTCTTCTTCTTCTTATGATTTTCTACTGCTCTCTATTTCTCTGTCCATCACTCTCTCACTCTCTTCTGCCACTCCCTACCCTTGTATGTGTTTGGTCTGGTCTGATCTGATCTAAAACAGGAGACAACACCTGTGTCTCTCTCTATCTCTCTCCTCAGGTGCTACATTTACATTTAGTCATTTAGCAGACGCTCTTATCCAGAGCGACTTACAGTAAGTACAGGGACATTCCCCCGAGGCAAGTAGGGTGAAGTGCCTTGCCCAAGGACACAACGTCAGTTGGCAAGACCAGGAATCGAACTGGCAACCTTCGGATTACTAGCCCGATTCCCTCACCGCTCAGCCACCTGACTCCCCGGTCTTCCTCTCTCTACCTCTTTCGTTCCCGCCCTCTCTCAGAGGCAGATGGAGGCAGGGCAGGGCAGGCAGGGAGTGATTCACTCCGTGACAGAGCAGAGGTTGGGGTGTGATATTTTCCCCGTGAGAACACTCCATCTCAGCGAGACGCCAACACAGATGCTGTGTCGTCGGCACTTGTTAATGGATCCTTTTCCTTTGTTTCACCGTGTTCTGTCGGCCATGTTGTCCACAGAGGAAGCCGGAATACCTAGAGGCTCTGAAGGAGAGCCCGTACCTCTGATCTGAGAGTCCCGATAAAAAAACAAACATTATCAGTCCTGTCCCAACGTCCAAGAGGATAACCGCCCCCCCCCCCCCCCCCCGGTCTAGTCCTAGCTACAGAAACAGAGACTCATCACAATTAATAGTTGATTATCATTTAATTAAACTTGCATTATCTCGCTGACTATTTACATTTCGACACAATATGCCTCTCCAGCATGTCAGAGATTGTTTTGGGAAAAGGCCATGGATAATTAGGTTCTAGGACTTATGTGGTCCACCCTGCAAACAATTAGCCATTAATATGAACCTTGCCAGAGCTATCAGCATCAGTGACAATTAAATAATAAGCCTGGGGCCAGAGGTGTCGTTTAGGGCCACTAGCCGTCTCTAAACTGTCTGTCAGTAATAACCTCAACACTCCGACAGTACCAGACTCATTCTCCACCCCTTATAATCACTTCCAATTGGCCAATTACACAAAACAGCACAGCCAGAGACAACCACTAGGAAACATAAACCTACCTCCATCAGAGGGTAGAGAGGAGGGGAGAGACAGAGAGAGAGAGAGAGAGAGAGAGAGAGAGAGAGAGAGAGAGAGAGAGAGAGAGAGAGAGGAGAGAGAGAGAGAGAGAGAGAGAGAGAGAGAGAGAGAGAGAGAGAAGAGAGAGAGAGAGAGAGAGAGAGAGAGAGAGAAAGAGATTGGAGGTTAAAAATATACTCTCCCACTTGTTGTGTTAGTCTGTGTATGAGGCCCAAGCTGACTAGCAGCCAAAGGACTAGCCCAAAAATAGCACAGTACAGTACAGGCTAGTAATGGGCTAGCAACAGGCAAGCAGTGGGATAGCATATGTCTAGCAGTGGGTTGGCACAAGGCTAGCAGTGGGTTAGCATGCGGTTAGCAGTGGGTTTGCACAAGGTCAGCAGTGGGTTAGCATGTGGCTAGCAGTGGGTTAACATAAGGCTAGCCTCGGGCTATCTTTAGAGCAGCCGGCATGTTGAGGATTAGAAGCATCCCTCGGGTCTTCAGAGAGAGAAATAAAGAGTGACCACACTGTGTCAGCAGCCCAGCTTGTAATTCTCCCACACCTCCCTTATCTCTCTCTCCCTCTCTCTTTCTCTCTCTCCACCTCTCTCTCTCTCTATCATTAGGTCTCTTTCTCACGCTCTCTCTCTCTCTCTTTCTCCCTCTCTCTCTCTCTCTCACACACTCTCTTTCTTTACCTCTTTCTCTCTAATCTCTGTGTTGACAACCTGAGGAGTTTTGAACAGTGCTCACAGACAGATGTCCAGACTGAGCCACTTTTTCAGATGCGATAAGGTCCTTAAGCGAGACAGCTGAGAGAGAAATAGAGAGTGTGGGAGAGGGAGAGGGCGTAAAGCAGGATCCAGATGGTGATGAGGCAGTGATGTCTGTGGCAACACAGTAGGGCTGGGCTTGCAGGGGAGGGAGGGAGGGAACCTGGGGGGAGGAAAGGACGGGAGGAGATCAATGGAGAGGCGTACCTGGGCAGAATGGAGAGAGTTCCTATTAGGACTGTAACAGGAGGATTATCAAACAGCAGCCGTGGACCATATCATACCAGACAAGCTCTGCTTGGGTTGTATTGATGGGGCATGGGCTCAGGTGAGAGAGGCAATCAATGCTGTTCTTCTTTGTGTGTTTGCGCATGTGTTTGTGTCTTGAGTGTGTGGGTGTGTGCCTGGAGTGTGTGTGTGTGTGTGCTTGTGAGTGTATGGTAATGTCGAAGAGATGTTGAGATTACATTAAGTTATTGTTCTCTGTGTGTGGGTGTGTGTGTGTGTGTTTGTTTGTGTGTGTGAGAGTGTATGGTTATTTTGCAGAGATGTTGAGGTAACAGTGCTTGTCCTGTGTGTGTGTGTGTGTTTGAGAGAGACTGCTTGTCCTGTGTGTGTGTGTGTGTGTGTGTGTGTGTGTGTGTTTGAGAGAGTGATTGTCCTGTGTGTGTGTGTGTGTGTGTGTGTGTGTGTGTTTGAGAGAGAGACTGCTTGTCCTGTGTGTGTGTGTGTGTGTGTGTGTGTGTGTGTGTGTGTGTTTGAGAGAGTGATTGTCCTGTGTGTGTGTGTGTGTGTTTTTGAGAGAGAGAGCACTTGTCCCGTGTGTCTACTAGTCTGCCAGACGAAGACCACAGTGGGATCTATCTAGTTAACTAGAACAGTTCTGCTGTCAGGGGGTGACGTCACTGTGGTCACTCCTATTTCCCTGCTGCTCTCCACATCCTCCTGTGGACCTTAACTCCTGGAGTTATTCCTCTTATGTCCTATGGTCTAGGTCCACTCCCGTGTCCACTCCCTTGTCCACTCCCGTGTCCCCTCCCGTACCCACTCCCGTACACACTCCCGTGTCCCCTCCCGTGTCCACTCCAGTGTCCCCTCCCGTGTCCACTCCAGTGTCCACTCCCATGTCCACTCCCGTGTCCCCTCCCATGTCCACTCCCGTGTCCACTCCAGTGTCCACTCCCGTGTCCATCCATCACTGTGTTGAGATAACTACGCTAAACATGCTCCTTTCGTGTGATTTGTAAATAAGAACCTCTCCCTTTTCCACTGCATCGACATCTATCAAGACCCTCCAGCAACCAGTACTGGGCATCACTGTGCTTTCGCTCTGCGAGAAGTGTTGTACATACGTACGTTCTGTAGCACTTCCCACCCGCAGAGTTAAAGACCTGTTATCCAAAGGTCTTTACGCTTTGTATACACTACAACACAAAACAGGCTACAAAGTGCTTCCACGGTCCCTAAAGTCTCACCCCCCCTGCATCGACAGGAACATGGTGTTCTGAACCTTGCTTTAGATTCTGGTTCACAGCTTTGGTGAGGTGGCTTTGCATTAGTTCTGCTTCAAAGACAGGCTCTCTGAATCTTTCTAATCAGCGGATTGATCCCTCCTCAACCGCTGTCTCTTCTCTGCTCCCTCTGTCATCAGGGTAAGTAGATATCCAGGGACGTATTGATGAGGAGTTAATGGAAGATGTTTTTAAACTGGAGTTCAATTCTCTGGCTGTCTTCCAGGAAGGGCCTCCACGCCGGGTCCGGGTCCAAGTCTTCCTGGTTGGAATCTTGGCCGGCCCGAACGCCACGCTCAGGGTCAGACTGGCCGTCGGGAGAGTCGGGAGATTTCCCGAACGGCCGGTCAAGCATAATGCAAAATATATAGGTATATATATAATCGTAATACACGGTCGTGGGCCGGTCTGCGTTTCAAAGTCCCGGGCCGTTTTTCAGTCCCAGTTTAGACCTGGCCACGCTCCATAACTCCATGCGATGAAGTGTGAAGGCATTAGCGGCGCTCCGGTCAAGAGAGGAGAAGAAGAGAGGTTTGGGCAGGAGATTGAGCTGCCTGCCTTGAACTCCGACGTTTCCATTTGCTAGAGACGTCCCCAGAAATCCACCACGAGACAGGTGACAGGGTCTCATTGCTGGTTTGTGTGTGTGCCACCTGTGTGTCTGAGCATGTACGCATGTGTGTGTGTGTGTGTGTGTGTCTGCCTTGTGGAGAGAAAGAGAGAGGTAGAGAGAGAGAGAGAGAGAGAGAGAGAGAGAGAGAGAGAGAGAGAGAGAGAGGAGAGAGAGAAAGAGAGAGAGAGAGAGAGAGAGAGAGAGGGAGAGAGAGAGAGAGAGAGAGAGAGAGAGAGAGAGAGAGAGGGAGAGAGAGAAAGAGAGACTGCAGGGACACTAAAACAGACAGAGAGCAGCTCAGCGGTGATTCCACAGCTTTTGCAACACAGTCACGTCCACCTGCGAGCCCAGCTGTGTAAGGAAGCAGCATCTCTGGCTGGCCTGCTCCCCCCAGACAAGCCCTTCTCTGGGGACATCTGTCGCCCTACGCCGGTATCTGGGGGCATCAGATAAGGGATCAAACTGCAGGTACACGCGTAGTCCCTCAGCAGACGCACCGCTGACGCTCCCTGGACATCCTCAGGAGTGAGAGCTGTCGTGTCGACAGCCAGGAGGAGGAGAGGGAAGGGGAGGGGGGAGGAGGAAGAGGGGTCTCCTAAACATCTGTTACTCTCAACAAAGTAGCAGGGAGTCGTTTATTACTGCGTATTATCCACTATCCATTAGCTACGTTATCTTGACAAGCTAGCTGGGTACATGGCCTATTAAACTTTTTATTTTTTATTTATTGTTATTTTTATTTAACTTTTACAAACACTTTTAAGGTTTCTTGAACACTGCCTCAACGTACACCAACCATGGTGTACACACATATTAGGAAATGTGCGGCTTGTCTGGAAAACAGCATGGTTTCAGATTTGTTTAAATAAATACACAAATACAGATGAGCTCTCTAGCTGGCTGTCTTTTCCGGGGCGAAATACATTTTCTCAACCACATGTGAGACTTTGGAGTGGCGTACATGTCAGCTTGACTCAAGCAGAACCACGTCATTCAGTGTCATCACAGTCCTCTCTGTGATTCAGTCTCTCAGTGTCACCCTGGTCAGCCTGTCATTGCAGCCCCATTACATTCACTAGAATGGCAGCCCAGAGAGTAATCTCCAGTGAGTGATAGGCAATTGAAGATGTCCTTTTCCGAAAGATGTTATCTTCTTAACTCCTTCATATGAAAGAACCCTCAACTTTCTCCATTTAAAGGTAAAGGCTTTGGTGAGCCGTGAGTTTGTGTGTGTGTGTGTGTGTGTGTGTGTGTGTGTGTGTGTGTGTGTGTGTGTGTGTGTGTGTGTGCCCGCAAATGCAGGCACCTGTGTTCGTGTCTCAAAGTCAGTTCATTCCATCGACACTCAAAAGAATTCGGATTTAACTGACACATTTAAAACGTCTCGTTTCTGGGCCTTCTGTGACTTGACCAAGCATGTCCTGGCTGAGTCAGTGAGGCCCAGAGCAGATAACAGACATAAGCTTCACTGTTCTCTTCTGGATATGACACACTTCAGTGGGCTGAACTCCTGGCTGGATGGAGACAGTGTCTGCTTTAACACCAAGGTATCCTAGGCTCTGCTAGCAGGGCAGATTGCACACGTGCAGTATTGACAGGCTGGCGCAAACCAACACAGACAGCTGAACACACGCTAACACAACACGCTAACACAAACACAGACAGCTGAACACACACTAACACAACACGCTAACACAACCACAGACAGCTGAACACACACTAACACAGCACGCTAACACAAACACAGACAGCTGAACACACACTAACACAACACGCTAACACAACCACAGACAGCTGAACACACACTAACACAACACGCTAACACAAACACAGCCAGCTGATCACACGCTAACACAACACGCTAACACAACACAGCCAGCTTATCACATGCTAACACAACACGCTAACACAAACACAGCCAGCTGATCACACGCTAACACAACACGCTAACACAACACAGCCAGCTGATCACATGCTAACACAACACGCTAACACAAACACAGCCAGCTGATCACACGCTAACACAACACGCTAACACAACACAGCCAGCTGATCACATGCTAACACAACACGCTAACACAAACACAGCCAGCTGAACACACGCTAACACAACACGCTAACACATTAACACAACACAGCCTGATGAACACACGCTAACACAACACCCTAACAAAAACACAGCCAGACGTGTGCATGGATGCAAACAGATACACAATATATAAACACATACAGACAAGGACACACACACACACACACCTCAGACACATCAGTCAGGGAGTATCTGACAGGGTAGTAATTGTGTGGCTGGGGTGATGGAGGCTCGGGTGGGAACGGGGGTGTGGGGCTACAGATAGATAGACTGATGAGTAGACACATTACAGGCTAGTACTAATGTCTTATACCTTGGGGGACAGACACCTGGACAGATGCACGCACACACTCTCAAACAATACTGGTGCGCACACACAGACGTAGTGAGACACAGACACACTTGCTGATGCGTACACCTTGCACACACATTCTGGTAAAAGCACACACATACTCACACACACTCATCCGCATGTACTTTTACACACTTAAACACACACAGGTAAACACTTCTACCTTACGTAACCTCCTATAATCATACTCCTCACCCTGCTCTTCAATCAAAAAATCAATCTAATGGTAGCCAGCTCCAGCAAACTACTTCTTGCATATAACAGGTTGATTTCATGGTACTATAATGTGTGTTGATTGGAGGATTGATTGTGGCTCTCCTCCGGTGAATTCCCAATCAGTCTTCCTGTTCCTATGGTGTGTGTCTTGCCATCTGAGCTGAGTTGATTAGCAGCTCTGTGTGGAGGGGTCCTGGAGACCAGGCAAGCGGGATTATTACTGTCATCAAGAAATCTAGAGGCCTGCCCATGTCAGGAACTCCAGCGAGGGATAAGTGGCGCAACATCAACCAGGCTTAAGGATGGTTTTGCGACACGCACACCGTCAATTTCGCCTGATAGAAATGTGTGTGTGTTTGACTTCCCGGGGTGAAATGAATTATGTTCAAGAGGCAGAATTATCTGTAGTTAAATGTATGTTCATACAATTTCAAGTGCTCCACGTTTGCGCGCAGGTGAGGTAAACTGAGCATTTAGTGCCAGGGCATGGGTGGAGAGGCTAGATGTGTGGTTGCCCTTGTCTGAGGATATTTGCCTATGGTGACCAGCCCTGCACTCTGAAGGACATCGGTCCATAGAAAGTAGTGTTGGTGGTTGACACCAGCAGGACATGGGGGGATAACATGGGGAGATAACATCACAGTTGATTACAGTTGGTGTGGGCCACGTTACAGCCCAGTTAAACCGATGGCAAATGCCATCACACATCACTAGGGGTAGCTGGATAACCACCTAGTCAATCACACTGCAAGGAAGATACCATCACAGTTAATCAGGGGTGGCTGGTTTACCACCGCTAGAAAAATGAATGTCAGGAAGATACCATCAGTTGTTGGCAGGCGAGAGTACCACCCAGCTGAATGTATGGGAGATCCCATCACAGCTCAGCGTGGGGAAGAAGAGCTGGATTATTCTAGAAAACATACCAGTTGATTAGAGGTAGCTAGATAAGGAGGTATGGATGAAGGCCAGGGGGGGGGGGGGTGGGGGAGGTACAATGAAAGAGGGAGGGAAGAAGAAAAATAAATGGAGAGTGATGGTGTGACGGTGGACCGATGAACAGAGGAGAAAGAACTGAGGGAAGAGTGGGAGAATGTGAAAACGGGGAGAGGTGGAAGGTGGAAACGACGGTGGAAGATATAGAGGACAGACAAGTGAGTCTTCTCTTTGTCAGACAGGAAAAGAGAAGATTTGATCCAGGCTCACCAGGCTAGCCATTTCTTAAAGACCTCTAACCTACCGTCCCGAAATAAGCATCGATCCTCTGATAGAGAACCCTTCTGAGGCTCCCTGCTACAGGGTGGACCACTCAGTGGATGTCCCACTTCACTTCAGCTCTCTGGACTCTGGAGCGCTCAGTTCTCTATTCAATGACTATACCAAAAAATACCTTATACTTTCATCTGGCCTGTCTCGCTGTTGAAGGTTCATTAATCATTCAAGCTTCGGTTCACAGTGCCCTCTGCAACAATGAAAAGAAGGTCGTTAGGATGCTGGGACAAATGTTTGGCTGGAATGTTTTGGTAGGTTTCTTAATTTGTTTTCGTATCCGTTCACTTCAGAAACACAAACCCGAGCATGCTAAGAGGTACCCCTTCGGTTTGTAGATCGATCGGTTTCCAGATTTACATTTTTAGTCATTTAGCAGACGATCTTATCCAGAGCGACTTACAGTAAGTACAGGGACATTCCCCCTGAGACAAGTAGGGTGAAGTGCCTTGCCCAAGGACACAACGTCATTTGGCACGGCCGGGAATCGAACTGGCAACCTTCAGATTACTAGCCCGATTCCCTCACCGCTCAGCCACCTGACTCCTGATAACCTGACTCAGATGCAGATATTTTAGAAATAAAAATAGCTTTAACTCCCCCCGTGAATGGATCAGCTATTCAGGATTCACTGTGCATGTCAGGACTTGAACAGTACTTGGCCCAGTCTGTCTAAAGTGTACATTATCCATTAAGCTCCGATATCACGTCCTCATTCCTGACCACTCAGCTAACAGGAAGCGTCCTACAAGTCATGTCAGCACTCACCAAGTCAACAGCCACATCCACTTACAGGTGAGAAATACCGCCCATGCACTCCGGGCAGTAATTATATATGTGTCCCTACACGCAATAAATACCCATCTCTGTGTTATCGATTCCCAGAGAACCAATGACAATCCATCTGTGATTCACCCTGTCCAATCACGGATGGCTCCCGCCAGGACCTTATTAGGTTGGATCTTTGTCGCCGCCCCCCTCTCTCTTTGGCATCGACCCGCCTGTCTCAGCATCCGTCTAACCAAGAAGGGGGTCGAGCGAAGACACGTAGGAAACAAATGCCTGTCCTTTGAGTGTGCTCAGCAGGTCATGTGGTTTTGATGGATGGTGGGTATGGCTAACTGCTGTCTGGCCTTGGTGCTTTCGCCGGCTGGGTCAGTGAGTGGGGAGTTTTCTCATTGTTCTTTATGCGTACAGATTTGCAGGAGTGAGTTTTCAACCGCCAAGGGATTCCCTCCTTATCTCTGTCTCTCTCACACACACCCACACAGCCCTGCCCTCTCTGGTCACACCTTGACTTGCAGAAACACAGAGATGAGGGAAAAAATAAAAAAACAAAACGAGTCTTATAGTTCTTACTTTATACCATCTCTATTTTTTTCCCCTCTCTTTCAGTATATTTTCTTCTCTCATTCCTTCTCTATACTTCTCTCTTTCTCCGTCCTCTCCTCCATCATTCTTTTGAACCCCTCCCCTCTTAGTTTTCAGTCTCACCTGGTTTCACAGAGATTGATCCAGCGGCCGGTCCATTAGAGACTCACAGGCAGAGACAGCAGTATTGATGCTTTGTGGAGGGACGCCAAAGGACATTATAAATTAATAACGACCGCTTTCTTTTTGCTATAAAAGTTTAATAACTGGACTCACCACTTCAGTTATACCGTCTAAATGTGCAGGAGTGTGATCGTCCGCGGGCTCTGTTTGCCTGATTTTTTTTTTGTTTGTGGTTGTTTGACAGTTGGGCTGAAGGCGTCCGTGTTGATGGATGGACAGTGTGAGGAGTTTGTTGTGGTCATGACGACCAGAAGACTGACTGTCCATGGGTTGCCATGGAAGACACTGGAACAGTAGAGCTGTAGCTCTGGTGATTCTCAAGGTTAGGGAGATGGTTCACTTGTTCACCTCATGGAAAAGCGATATCTACAAAAATACATTAATAATTCCAGTTTTGCAACATTACAGTCTTTGGTAACTGTCAAAAGATTTTTTTTTAAATTGTTGATGTAAATTGTAAATGTTCTGATCTTTACAGCAAATTGATTGCAAGAACCCATAAATGACATGATTCAATCGGAACATGACTCTCCCCAGAACCTGGGCTGCCTCAGGACAAGCCATACTGAACACACTGACGCTGTACACACACACACACACACACTGTACACACACACACACACACACACTGTACACACACACACACACACTGTACACACACACACAAACCGTACTCAAACACACATACTGCCTACACACACACATACTGTACACACACACACACACACACTGTACACACACACTCACACACACTCCAAACCCACCTGCTCCCCACCACCCCTACAGCCTCCAGTGTATGCTGTTGGGTTTATGGCCGTACAGAGCAGAGCCCATAAAGTACATACTGGTGTCCAGGGAAGCACCTTGAGATGAACCACACTCAGTTCATAGTTCCCTCAGGGCCCACTGCACACGGATACAAGCAGCGCTGCCGTTGTAATCGATTTCCACCTCAGTCACCCACCTCCGTCATCTCAACCCACGACACGCCTTAGTACTCGTTAATGAGACGGATTAAACGCGCTGCCGTGCATGATGGGATGGCGAGGGACGACAGAGCTGCGATCCAGTCGTCATGGTGGATCTGCAGGACGGGTGGGAGGGGAAGGGTGGAGATGCTGAGGGGGAACTCAAGTGTTGTGAGGGGGATCCCCCACGGGGCGGTGCAGGTGCGTGGTGGTGGAAGTGGATAGGAAGACAGTCGCAAATGCTAGTGCCCCTACACTCACTCACACACACACACACTCACTCACACACTCACACACACCTGTCTGGTGTTGCACCTCTCCCTGTGGACATCAAGGAAGATTTATTCAGCAGATGGAGTCACTCACAGTTCTGCTGGATGTCAGCGCTCCATGTCATATCTGGCTATTAACTAAACGTTTGCTCTAATTGGAACTTTGCAGCTTGATGTTCCAGTACTTTCTAAGTGCACCACACACCGATTCAAGCGGAAGCAATTGTTGATTTCATATTTTGGCACGGGCATGTCACACTGTTTACAGCCCCACTATCCCGACCTGTCGGGCCTGGATCTAACTGTTCATCAAGCCACATCAGGATGTTTACGGTAGTTTTACATTTACATTTAGTCATTTAGCAGACGCTCTTATCCAGAGCGACTTACAGTAAGTACAGGGACATTCCCCCCCGAGGCAAGTAGGGTGAAGTGCCTTGCCCAAGGACACAACGTCATTTGGCATGGCTGGGAATCGAACTGGCAACCTTCAGATTACTAGGCCGACTCCCTCACCGCTCAGCCATCTGACTCCCTTCTTTCTGCGCCTGTCAAAGTGGGCAGCCCTCCAGAGAGCAGGGGAACACCAGGAAGGGGGAGGGGCCTGGGGAGGAGGAGCCTCCTCTGACCGTGGACAATCGTGCTGTTCCACCGATTGTGAAGTAATTAAAATGACAATGCCCTTCTCCGGGCCAGACACTGTTGTAATTACTAGATAACAATCAGACCGTTCTGTGGTCAGAGGGGACCGAGCTGCAGTGAGTTAATCTCCTTGTGTGAAGTAAACACATCTTCTGTCTCTTTACTTTCTGTCTCACTCTTCAGACGATTGTTATCGAGCTTTTAAGATGGTGGTTGGTGTTTGTTTTGAAATGTTAGGAACAGTAGGCGCTCTCTGTCCATCACAGGAGTCGAGAGGAAGGAACGTGGTTTCCTATTTACAGGTATGTTAAATGCCAGAGTGACAAAGTGGTAAAGCTACTGAAAACAAAATGCCATTTCATCCAGAACGACTATTGTCTGTGACAGTGAAAGATGGAGCTAGTCTGAACATACTGTACCAGTTTCACTCCGTGGGTCAAGTCTGCTATAATAAGATTTAAATCTCAACTTTAATTTATATGTCTTCATTTTTCCATCCTCCAAATACACCCAAATATTCTGTCACAGTGGACCTGGTTATTTCTGTTAGGATTTGAAACCAGATTATCATAGAAAAATGGTGTATTCTCCATATGTTCCCATACTGTCTGCAATCCTCAACTTCTTATCAAAATGTGATTAATTTGAAATTCTATAAGAGCTTGATTGAATGAATCTTGGTCTAAATCAAGCAGACAACCCAAGTACCCCACAGTGACACCTGCAGAACATGCCAGATGTCATCTGCCCAGAGATCTGCTGGCATCTTGCACAGCTAGAACACACACACACACAGAGAGAAGGAGAGAGAGAGGAAATATTATTCCACCCTTAGTCATCCACCCGTTGCCTCTCCCACCTCTTCTGACACACACACACACTCACACACACACTCACACACTCACTCACACAGACTTGCACAGTGTTCACGTCAACACCATGAATTAGCTGCAGGCCTGACCTTGGCCCCATGAGCAGCAAATCAGAGCCCAGCGTCTTGAGGGTCCAACCAATCAGCTGTCTGGCTTGGGGGGGAGGGGGCGGGAGACTACCTCTGAGAAAAATGGCAGTCAATCAGAGCGAAGAAGAAATCCAGCCTAAGTCTTAGCAATCCTCCATGGACTGCTGTGAGAAATGGCCCCTGCATGTGTGCATGTGTGTTGGTACTTGAACCAAGGCCGTAATCATAATATATATTGGAGGGGGGAAATCCCCCCAAATATTCAAATCTGGTAAAAATGTCCCCCCCCCCAATATATTGAAATAAAAATATAAATGTGCTACGCTACGACAGGCAACACGCACGCTGTCCGAAATTATCATTAAAAAAAGAATTCGTCCCCCAATGTTGACCCCATGGCTACGGCCTCTTGATTTGAACCATGTACAAATATGTCGCACTAGCTTCTCCACTTAATTCTGTCTGTTTCAAATCTCCGTCTTCTACATCTTCTACTGATATTTGATTATGATGATATCGTTTTAGAGACCCTGCCAACCAAACCCAGATAGAGCGGTTGGATATTTTATCTTGAAATGGATGTTTTAGTAAGGCAGTCTGGAATATATTAAACTAGTCCCATCCTAGTATCTTGCTTATCATTTTATCCATCAATATCATAGCCTAGCATAGCCTATAGTTAACACTTGTGTTATCTTCGGGTCATTCTGACCCATCAGTCATTGTGACCCACCGTCGTATTGCGACAGATTTACCGCATACAAAGACAAAGTGAAGCATTTTCTTTTAACAGCTAGGCTGTCTCAGACCCCCCACATTGCAAAGGTTAAAAGAAAATTATTTTAATTTGTTTTTGTATTGGGTAAAATTGGGTAAACACAACAATGGTTCGTTATGAACCTTTGGGTCATGTGACCCGAAGGCAGCACAGGGTTAAACATATTATTTCTAGCCTAGCATAGCCTATAGCTAAACGTAGTATTTGTAGCCTAGCTTTGTTCATCATAGCCTAGGTTTATCCATCATACTCTGGCCTTCACACAAAATTGAATACGTTCTGTATTTTAGTTTGGTCAATAATCTATCCCAGATAGTAATCTATAGAAGCAGTGTATAATCTAGTCCAGCTAGTAATATATAGTAGCAGTGTATAATCTAGTCCAGCTAGTAATATATAGTAGCAGTGTATAATCTAGTCCAGCTAGTAATATATAGTAGCAGTGTATAATCTAGTCCAGCTAGTAATATATAGTAGCAGTGTATAATCTAGTCCAGCTAGTAATATATAGTAGCAGTGTATAATCTAGTCCAGCTAGTAATATATAGTAGCAGTGTATAATCTAGTCCATATCCTCCAGCTGCAGCAGTTTTCTCCCACTCAAGCTTCACCACTGGACTCACAGCTCCAACAGAAGCCCCTACAGCAGGTACACACACACACACGCATGGAACTTGTACACATATACACACACACATATGTTCTTGAATGCACACAATTACATCCATTCGTGCACTTCGACACGCATACAGATTCACAGACAACTGAAAATGTTCCCTGGATGACAGCCTGTATAGTTGATTGGATCTGCCCTGGTATACCCTCTCCCTGCTGCACACACACACACACACACTCACTCCGTGAAATATTCTACTAGGCTTTCCTTTGCAAGAAAGCACAACACTCCCATCTGCTGTTCACAATGCTAGAGCAGGAGAAAGTCACAGACAGGAAGAGACACAGACAGGGAGAGACACAACCAGAGAGGGAGAGATACAGTCAGGAAAAGATATAGACAGGGAGAGATACAGACAGGGAGAGATACAGGGAGAACCAAAGAGGGAGAGATACAGTCAGGGACAGTAAGTAAAACAAACAACCAGGTGTTCTGTTTACTTTTCTTTTTTTACACGCTGACGACATCGAGAAAAAAAACACTCACATCATGGGATTTGTACTTCATTTGAATTCCGCTGTAAAATGTAATAACCACTTAGCTAAAAGTATGCAGATCCATCCTTGTTACAGTTCCTACTGAAGCACGTACGATACCTCATGGGCCCTGTAGGATTACATCAAACACACACAGCGTACTGTAGAAGCCATCTGAGAAAGATGCTGCATACCAAGAGGTTCGCATGGACGGTGTGTAACACTCAACCCTTCAATCTAATACTGATCTCATCAAGACTACTGCTCAACAGGACTGCGAGTCCATGTCCGCGGGTGTTCTGCATATTATCTTCATGTCCTCTTCACTAAGAGTGGAAAGGAAGAGGAGAAGGTTGAAAGGAGTCAAAGAATGTGAGAGGAAGGAAGGAAAGATGAAAATCAGGACGGCAGGAGGGAGCACAGATGATAAAGAAATTGGGTGGGAGGGAGGGAGGGCACATATTCATTGGAGGGGAAGGAAGAAGGCAAAGATGGAGTAAGGAACGAGAGAAAAGGGGGAAGGCGAGGAGGAAGGGATAGGGCATGTGAACCGGGGGGAAATCTCCTAACGTGTGAAATGACACTCTTCAGATGAAAAGCCGACATTAACAGGGCCAGCCAGGGGTCGGCCAGGGGTCAGATAGGGCAGAGTGGTGAATTATGCAGTGAGACATACCATTTCAAACCTCATTCAACTGACTGTACTTGTCCCTCTGAATGTGAGTGGTGGGTAACAGTGTTTGAAGGGGCTGGGGGCAGGGGGGCCGGGGGGCAGGGGGGCCGGGGGGCAGGGGGGTGTAGCCGACTGGGGACTGCAGTTATCGGTCATGCACAGATCCCATTCCGTTTTATGAAAGCTGTTGATCTCTCAGGGCTGTAACCTCCTATTAAGTACAACCCTTTCTGAGCATGGATGGTTCCTGTGGAAAGAGACCCAGAGGTCATGGGTCAAGGGGTTAGGATGGGATATTGTCTGTCATACAAATAAATGATACTCAATGACACACAGGCCATGTTTGACATTGCAAGTAGAAATACTGTGAACAAAACTCACATCATTCCTTGTGCCAGCGTCACAGAAGGTTCTTGACATAATCACTGTGGTAAACACAATCTTTACTGTCTCTTGATGCTTCTACACCATGGAGACCTCAAGACGTGCTGCTGAGATGGTTCAGTTCGTGATTGAGACGGCAGCGTCCTGTTGGGTGTTGGCTTGCTACTGTGTAACGAGAAAGGCACGGTTCATAACCCTAAACAATTCAACAAAACGGAGCTCGATTGTATTTAGTAAATTGTTTTGCTAATCAATCATAGTAGCCTATCGTAAAACATTTATTTTTTTTTATAGCTAAACGGTTAATGGATGTCATTAAGATAAGCATCTGCTTGTTCCACTTTACCCCCAAACAAACCCTAAAATGTTCAGCAGAATATATTAAACCAGGCGTTGAGTGTGTCGTTAGCTGTTTTGTGGCCTGTGCTTATCTGATAATCAGCAGTGCAACGTGTATTTATTGTCAAATTACGTGACTGGTGCAGTGGTGCGGGTACGGTTTAGATGATCAGCCAATATGAAAGTTTTATAATTAGTTCTGAGTGACACAAGTTCGACTCCTTCAACGGCGCCCCTGGTCAACTCCATCACAATACCGTTCATTTTAATTAAATGTCGTCCTGCCATTCCAGTTTGGATCAATATGTTTAGGAATATTCAGCGCAGCAGCAGCGAGGCGCAGTCCACAAAGTTAGTTTATTTTCTTGCATAGAAGAAGCTAAATTATTGTGTTTTATAAGTAGCTAATCATATTTGAAATGGTGGTCTTAGGTACACATTTTATGGATTCATAAAGTACAATAATTTACAGTCAGACAGATGCTAAGGAGAATTATGGTATGTTTAGAAAGAACCAATCAGAATGATTTTCTCCAATTCGTCTATTGGTTGGTTTTATGGCACATTTGGCGTGGTTGAGCGAGCGTGCAGGCAAAGTTGAGAGGGCACTGAGATTGCCCACGTTCAGCGGTCTCCCATCGTCAAAAGTTATGAGAGAGTAGCCTACATTAGCAAAACTGTTATTTTATTGTTGCACGAGTATACAACAAATAGCCTACATTTACCGAGCTCAGAATCGGTTGTTTTCTCAAACGACAATATTTTGCTTGCGTATAACTTCTCTTCAAACCAGGTTACCAGGTTCAAATCCCTCTGTACAGGATGTCGCTTTGGATAAAAGTGTCTGAAATGAACAGCTGAACAAGGAAGGTTCAGAACCATGGACAGCACACAATAGAGCTCCTGCTCAGAATGGCTTTCCAAAACGATGTGCGCATGTCCAGCACGTAAAAGTTAGGGTTTTCCCTGTTTTGCGCTACGGTAGCAAAATCTGATAATGTAGTACAAAACTGCAGAACAACTTCCATATTTAAAATTATTTAAATATATGTTACACATAACCGCCTTTGCCTGTTCATTTTTAGTGTAGGCCTGTGTTCGCATGTGTGTAAAAGCCACTACATGGCGCTAGTCCTCCATGAATTACCTATTCAGGATCAGTGCCAGTATCCGCGATAGTAACCTAGCAACGATCCAGGCCCATCTAGCCAAGAGAGGGAGATATTGTACATGAAATCAAGCAGACTTCAAACAGAAACCTTTGACTTTCCGACCATTCATCATACACCACTTTCCTTTCAAACATTGATGGTCCCTTGAAATAAATACACATTTTAAAAAGAGGAACTGCTCTAAGAACGATGAGTTGCCAGACACCCCCAGGCAGGTTGAACCCATACAGCCTACTGTAAGTACAAAATAAGTAAATGTTTACTACAGTTGAACAATTGTTTTTTTTTTTTTTACAGTATCAAGACAACCTCCAGCTGTAATGGTCGTCCAGCTTCCTTTCTGTTACTTTAGGGGCAGCTGAGCTCCACCATCTCTGGGGACACAGGCACCTCCAGCTCACTGCTGCTGGATGAACTGAACCCTCCCCTCTCTTTCCACCCACATTTACATTACATTTATTCATTTAGCAGACGCTTTTATCCAAAGCGACTTCCAAGAGAGAGCTTTACAAAGTGCATAGGTCACTGATCATAACAACGAGATTGCGAGTAGCCAAAACATGAAGCACACATTGTGAACAACCAAAGTAAGTGCCAAAGGGAAGAACCATAAGAGCATGTAGTTAAACAAGTTACAATTAAACAACATGAACTGCTATAAGTGCAAGTGTACCTGTGAAAAAAAACAAAAAAAACAAAACAAGCAACAATCATAAAAATAATATATCACAGCGAGTACAAACAATTTTAAATCAGTTACCACTAACCACAAGAGCAACAAGTCTCTGAGCAAGAGTCATTGTGATCCTTGAGGAAACTAACATCGGGTCAAGCGAACCATTCCTAAGTACCGTTGTACTCCCGGAACAAGTGCGTCTTGAGCCTTTTCTTGAAGGTGGAGAGACAGTCAGTGTCTCTGATGGAGGTGGGGAGTTGATTCCACCACTGGGGGGCCAGACAGGAGAAGAGCTTGTGTTGGGACCGGGCGGTCTTGAGTGGTGGGACCACCAGGCGGTTGTCTGAAGAAGACCGTAGGTGACGGGTGGGGGTGTAAGGCTGCAGGAGAGACTTGATGTAGACGGGTGCAGTCCCGTTCACTGCTCGGAAGGTCAATACCAGGGTCTTGAATCTGATACAGGCCATGATAGGTAGCCAGTGCAGAGAGATGAGAAGCGGGGTAACATGGGAGCGTCTGGGTAGATTGTAGACCAGGCGGGCCGCTGCGTTCTGAATCCTCTGAAGAGGGCGGGTTGCACATGCTGGGAGACCAGCGAGCAGCGAGTTGCAATAGTCCAACTTGGAGAGGACAAGTGCTCTCAGGTATCTCCTGATCTTCCGGATGTTGTAGAGGGTGAATCTACACGACCGGGAGACCGCAGCAATGTGGGCCGTGAGGGAGAGCTCGTCGACCATGGTAACCCCAAGGTTCCTGGCAGAGGATGAAGGGGTCACCGTCGCAGATCCCAGGGTGATTGAGAGATCGTGGGAGATGGAGGGTTTAGCCGAGAAGTTCTGTTTTGGCGAGGTTCAGCTGGAGGTGGTGCTCGGTCATGCAGGCGGAGATGTCTGTGAGGCAGGCCTCAATCCTAGCTGAGATCCCCGGATCGGTCGGGGGGAACGACAGGTACAGCTGCGTGTCGTCAGCGTAGCAGTGGTAGGAGAAGCCATGGAAGGTGATGATTGGTCCAAGTGAGGTGGTGTACAGAGAGAAGAGGAGGGGTCCAAGGACGGAGCCCTGTGGGACACCAGTGGAGAGCTGGCGAGGGCCCGACAGTTTGCCTCCCCAGGAAACCTGGTAGGATCTTCCCGACAGGTAGGATGAGATCCACTGGAGTGCAGTGCCAGTGATGCCCATCTCAGAAAGTCTGGCGAGCAGGATCTGGTGGTTAACCGTATCAAACGCTGCAGAAAGGTCCAGCAGAATGATGAAGGATGACCTGGAAGCCGCTCTGGCAGACTGGAGGGCAGTGGTGACTGAAAGGAGGGCAGTCTCTGTGGAGTGGCCAGTCTTGAAGCCCGATTGGTTGGGGTCAAGCAGGTTGTTCTGAGAGAGAAAGTTAGACAGTTGGTTAGATACAACACGTTCAATTGTTTTCGAAAGGAAGGGTAACAGTGATACCGGTCTGTAGTTCTGGAGGACGGCAGGGTTAAGGGAGGGTTTTTTGAGTAGAGGGGTAACTCTAGCCTGTTTGAAGGCAGAGGGGAAGGTGCCAGAGGTAAGAGAGGAGTTTAGGACATGGAGAAGAAACGTTATGATGGAGGGGGAGATGGTTTGAAAGAGAGGGGAGGGGATAGGATCAAGGGGACAGGAGGTGGGGCGATGAGAGAGAATGAGGTCAGAGATCTCTGCCTCAGACAGGGGAGAAAAAGAGTTTAGACATTTAGTTGGGTCAGTCATGGAGGGTGAGAGGGTAGGAAAGGTGGGTTTAGGGAACCGACTTCTAATGTCGGCGACTTTTTTCTCAAAGAAGGAGGAGAAGTCGTCTGCTGTCAGGGTGGAGGGAGGGGGTGGGGGAGGTGGGTTAAGAAGGGTGGAAAAAAAAAGATTGTGGGGGTTTGAAGCGGAGTTAATTTTGTTCAGAAAGTAGAGGGTTTTAGCACCAGTTATGTGAGAAGAGAAGGATTTGAGGAGGGAGTGATACTTACATTTACATTTACATTACATTTAGTCATTTAGCAGACGCTCTAATCCAGAGCGACTTACAGTAAGTACAGGGACATTCCCCCGAGGCAAGTAGGGTGAAGTGCCTTGCCCAAGGACACAACGTCAGTTGGCATGACCGGGAATCGAACTGGCAACCTTTGGATTACTAGCCCGATTCCCTCACCGCTCAGCCATCTGACTCCCCTGGACGGTCTGGACTTATCAAGGTCCAGACCGCCTTTGGACTTGCGCCATCTCCTCTCAGCTGCCCGAAGGGTGGACCGTTCTTCACGAATAACATCCGTAAGCCACGGGCAGGAGGGAGAAGATCGTGCAGGCCTGGTTGACAGGGGACAGAGAGAGTCAAGTGATGCAGTTAAAGTGGTTAACAAGGTGTCGGTGGCAGTGTTAGTGGGGTGGGACGAGAACTCGTCAATGGGGGGGAGGGAGGATGTTACAATAGAGGAGAAATGGGAGGGGGATAGGGAGCGGAGGTTGCGCCGGAAAGTTACAAGGGGAGGGGAGGTAGAAGGAGTTGGAGGGAGAGAGATAGAGAATTGGATAAAGTAGTGATCAGAAATATGCAGTGGGGTTACAGAGGTTAAGTCAGTGATACAGTTACGTGTCAGGATGAGGTCTAGCTGTTTGCCTGCCTTGTGGGTCGCCGGTGTGCTCAGCAGCGTCAGGTCGAAGGAGGTCAGGAGAGACAAGAAGTCGACGGCCTGCGTTCCTTGGAGGTGGATGTTGAAGTCCCTAAGGACTATCAGGGGGGTTCCATCATCCGGGAGGACGCTGAGGAGCATGTCCAGCTCCCCCACAAAGTCGGCTAGCGGGCCTGGTGGGCGATAAAGAACAATTAAGCATGCTTTGATAGGATCAGTTAGCATCGCATAATGGTGTTCAAATGATTTGGCACTAACAGGGAGTGGTGTGGATGTGTATTTAATATGTGGGGAAAGAAGCAACCCTGTCCCACCACCCCGCCCGGTTGAGCGGGGTGAGTGAGTGAAGGAGTGGTTGACGGAGAGAGGAGCTGGAGTTGCAGTGTTCTCAGGGCGGATCCATGTCTCTGTCAGCGCAAGGGCATGAAGAGAAGCATGAGATGCAAACGCTGGGATGATGTCTGCCTTGTTCACAGCAGACTGGCAGTTCCAGAGCCCTATAGAAAGAGAGAGGGCAGGTGGAGAAGATCTGGATAGGTAGTGAAGGTTAGAAGTTGACCGTATATACTTTGTGATATATCTACGTCTACGAGTAGTGTAATGCACGGGAATGCTGAAGAAACACATGCTAGCTATGAATATGTTCTAGGTGGATTAGAATACAAATAGGGTGATGCTTATCAGAAGAGGTGATCCACCTCGTCGGCCGTCCTCGGTGGACTCCCGCAGGTAGACTCCCTGTCTTTGTTCGACCGAGTCTTCGTGCACCGAGGCTTCCAGACGAGGCTGCCTCTGCAGTGCTACTCGCCTAAATATGCTAAAGGCACATTAAACTGACATCATTGTGGAGTCTCAGTCGATCTCTCCCCCCTCTCTCTCTCATTCTGCTCTGTTCTCTATCTACATATCTCATGTCACTAGTTATTTTGCTCTCAGCTATGCACATTTTTTCACTTTATCAGTTATTTTTGGTTTTCTTCTTCGTCTCTCTTTTTCTCGCTTGTCTTTCTTTGGTCTCCACTCTGACTTCCACTCTCCATTAGAGAAAACACAAGCAGTCTTTCAGCTTAGGATAAATCATTTAATGCAGATACACCATCAATATGCACTCTCACTCACAAAGAAGAACTAAAAACCAAAGAAAAACTGAATCACATCAACAGTCTGTAATATTGCTTAGACAATCTCAATCTCCCTTTACCAGCACTCCAGAAGCCTAAACCAAAGTTCCATTAAATATACTGTATCTGAAACACACCAGCAACACACCCCTGCCCCTTTAGAACACACACACACACACACACGCACACTCTCTCTCACAAATACTGATGGTAACTTATAAACATGAAAATGACAACATATTTATGTGTGCCCCAAATTCTCACTGTGTCATGAAGCCCCTGGAGGCCAACCATTAACCTACTTACACCTCCCTCCCTCCCTCTCCCCCCCTCCCATCTGCCCTCCCCTCCCTCCCAACCCTTCTCTCCCAGCCTTTTCCCTCTCCCTTCTCCCCCAGCCTCCCTCCCCTCCCTACCCATCTCTGACAGCCTTTTCTCCCCGTTCGCCCTTGCCTCTGACCTCCCCTCCTCTCCTCTCCTCTGTCCTCCCCTCCTCTCCTCTGTCCTCCCCTCCTCCTCTCTGTCCTCCCCTCCTCTCCTCTGTCCTCCCCTCCTCTCCTCTGTCCTCCTCTCCTCTGTCCTCCCCTCCTCTCCTCTGTCCTCCTCTCCTCTCCTCTGTCATCCCCTCCTCTCCTCTGTCCTCCCCTCCTCTCCTCTGTCCTTCCCTCCTCTCCTCTGTCCTCCTCTCCTCTGTCCTCCTCTCCTCTGTCCTCCCCCCTCTCCTCTGTCCTCCCCTCCTCTCCTCTGTCATCCCCTCCTCTCCTCTGTCATCCCCTCCTCCCTAATCGGCTTCAGATCCTCCCTCTTCTGTTACAAAGTGAAACTAAAAAACATTTGGTGTGTGATGGCTGAGCATTCATCAGTGCAGAACAGTCCTGTCTAAACCGTACTCGTTCCTCCTGCTGTCTGTTGGTATAACCATAGACGTCTGGAGACGTTCATAAAAAAAAAAAAAGTTCTATTGTGTTTGGAACCAAAAAGCAGGTTTCTAAGGGGGTTCTCCGTCAGGGAAGACTGGAGAACCCGTTGGAGCCCGTGTGTTCCTCTGAGAGTGTCTGGTGCCCCCTCTCCTTGTGCCTGAGGAGTGCGGCGAAGGAGAGGGATGAGGGGAACGTTGTGAGGGCTCAGAACACAGACAGAAAGCATGCAGGCGAGCTGCAACTCAGGTTCATCTCCGCTGACAGGTGCATTTGTTTTGCCATCAAGGACGAGCCAGATGGGGGCAGCGTGAACACACAACATGGCGTCCTCCGTCCTCTCCAAGGTTGGGAGATCTTCACACCTGAACATACCTGTGTGAGTGTGTGTGGCAGTGTGTGTGTGTGTGGCAGTGTGTGAGTGTGTGTGTGGCAGTGTGTGAGTGTGTGTGCCCCGTTCCTCTCAGACATGTCATTCCCACAGAGGATGTTATTATATTTATTGATAAATAATGATTTCCTCAGACATCCCTCACTGTCACATGTCTCCTGGGTGTCCTACACCTGAACTTCTCTACCTGCTGCAGGACTCGTGGACACTGCCAGTCCACGGTAGGTAGGGCTGAGGAGACGAGGACACAAGGAGATGAGGACACAAGGAGACGAAGACACAAGGAGACGAAGACACAAGGAGATGAGGACACAAGGAGACGAAGACACAAGGAGACGAGGACACAAGGAGACAAAGACACAAGGAGATGAGGACACAAGGAGACGAGGACACAAGGAGATGAAGACACAAGGAGACGAGGACACAAGGAGATGAGGACATAAGGAGGAGAAAGAGGGGATTTCTGGAGAGTGTTTTTTGGATCGTATGCAAACACACGATTGAAAAGTCTTTCGGTCGATGTGCATACAAAAGAGCCCAGTCCTGGCACACACCCCACGGGGATCATGCCTGTGTGTGTGTGTGTGTGTGTGTGTGTGTGTGTGTGGGGATGGGTGTGTGTGTGTGGGGATGGGTGTGTGTGTGTGTGTGTGTGTGTGAGAGAAACACAGAGAGAAAGGAGAGAGCGGGTGTGTGACCTAGGTCTTTGACGTGTGTCATGATACTCTGTACCTGTGAGCGTGTGTGTGTGTGTGCTTGCATGTGTGCACAGGCATGTGTACGTGGCTATGCCTGTGTGTGTGTGTGTGTGTGCGTGCGTGTAAGGCTAGAGGAGGGGTGTGTTAGGACCCAGCAGGCTTGCTGTAGTCATCCACCCCAGTGATGGTGGCCTTGCAGAAGAAGCAGTCCTTGTTGTTCATCAGGTGCTGGTTGATGCAGGCCCTGGGTGCACACGAGACACAAGCACCATAAAACAGAGTTAGAACCCCACCCAGTTGACAGAACGGCATACGAGGGAACATTAATCAAGCGCGCCTCAGAGTATTTCATCACAGAACAAATGCATATTCTCTCAAGGTCTGAAGCAGAGGGGTGCGATGGTTTTATCAGACCGACTCAGCGGTTTCTGGAGCGCTGAGTCATCCAGAACTACACCGTCCCCCGGCTGGGCTAATCAACCAATCAAGGACTCCGCCTTCACCTGTCCGTTAAACTAACCGTTGGGGTTTTAGTTTCGGAGGTGTAGCGCCGGAGGAAAGCTATTCTCAAGGCCCTGGGGTCGGGTGGTGTCGCTGATACAGGCAGTCGGAGTTACAGTCATTTATGCTGTCTGGTGTGAGAAGTCATAGGAGCGGGTCGTTTAGGATTTGAATGAGGTGGATTCAGATCCACCTGAGAGGAGGGAGGAGGTGGATGAGGAGCAGGAGAAGGAACTTACTTGCAGGACTTGTGAGAGCACGGTCTGAAGATGGCTGAGATGGAGTGGGCATAGCAGATAGGACACAAGTCTTCCTCACTGGTTGGCTGGAAGGAAGGAACACACACACACACACAGATGTTAGACAGTGATATGTTTGGAAGACAGCCAGTATATAATAGCACAGCTATAGGTTTAACCAGCCTGTGTTCTGCTTTGATTCCTCTATCCTTCCCCTCTCCTCTCCTAACACACTCCTTCTCTGCTCTCCTCTATCTGAACTCTTCTTCTAACAGTCTTCCTCTGTTCTCTGTCCCTCCATCTCCTCTCCTAACACACTCCTCCTCTGCTCTCCTCTATCTGAACTCTTCTTCTAACAGTCTTCCTCTCTTCTCTGTCCCTCCATCTCCTCTCCTAACACACTCCTCCTCTGCTCTCCTCTATCTGAACTCTTCTTCTAACAGTCTTCCTCTCTTCTCTGTCCCTCCATCTCCTCTCCTAACACACTCCTCCTCTCCTTGACTCTCTCTGTCCCGCGCCTCTCCATCATTCTTTCGTTAATGCGTTCCGCCCTCTCTCTCCAGCTCCATCCCTCTTTCTTCATCACTGAATTCATGCACGCCTCCACTCAATTACTCCGTCCCTCCATCAACCATCTTCATCAATCCACTATTCTATTTGTTCACCGCCTCCCCTCCTCTAATCCTCTATCCCTTCATTCTACTCCCTCCATCACTCTGTGACTTCTCATTTCCTTCAGCGTGTCATCCCTCCATCCCTCTCTCCTCGGGGACCGCAGCATGTAGCTGTCATCTCATCAACACCCGAACAAGGACCCCCTTCATCAAAACACGGCAATTTACCTATACTTAGAACACCACCATGGAGCGGCTCCACACACACACACACTAAGAGCTAGCCACTTGCGTTCCCTTTCAAGCGTTTTTCAAATGTGACGTGGGATTTTCCGTGGGCAGATACTGTTGAGTTAGTCCTCTTTTGTGGCGTTGAGGCGTAACATTTTTGTTAGTTTTCCCATTACTGTCCCGCGAAGGCACACGTCCATGGGCGGCGCAACCTTATCTAAACGGAGCATCAAGGCACGGCATTAATCACCTATTCTGAGTGTTCCCTCGCGCGGAAACACGCCAGCAGTCAAAGAGCTCGACCGGAGAGGCTCTCTGACCCGAAGACGGACATGTGACTGGCGCAGACGGACACCTGCCAAGGCCTGCTTCTCACAGGCAGGTCATGTGACTGGCGAGGGACAGGGCGGAGGGGTATGCGAGGAGGGCGGCATCGAAATTAGTTTAGTTACCTGGTCAGGTATTCCTGCCCAAGCACTGTAACAGGCTGTTCCCAGGTGTGAGATCATCTGACCTCTGAGAATGTTTGAACCCTTTTCAGTATCACTTCAAGAGGAGAGGGCATGGGGGAGAGCTAGGCCGTATAAATTGAGTCTTCCTTGCAGTTTTCATGGTTAAAAGAAGATGAAAGCTCTGGCTGACAGGAGGCTGACAGGGTCTGGTGAATACTCCCCACTGTGGAGCCTGGAAATCCCCAGTGGACACACACACTACACACACACACTACACACTACACACACTACACACACTACACACACACACTACACACACTACACTCACACACACACACTACACCCACACACTACACACACACACTACACCCACACACACACACACACACACACTACACACACACACACTACACACACACACTACACACACACACTACACACACACACACACACACACTACACACACACACTACACACACACGGATGGACGGAACTGTAACCATAATCCTTCTGACTGACAGTAATGCCGCAAATCTAAACCACAAATACACAAAGTTTCCAGAGGCTTGATTTGAAGCTAAAAGTAGAAGGCTTATGTTGCTCACTGAACTGCCATTTTCTTGTTTTCCTGCACCAGGAAAACAGGCAGCAGGAAAATAGGCAGATCTATTACATAGCTTTGTATAATAGATGAGTTTCCAAGTAACGCTCCACATCTGATTTTCTCTCAGTCTTCATCTCCTCTGGTCTCTCCGAAGTAGATTACTTTCTTTTCTTTCTTTCTACAATCCCCCCCCCCCCCCATCTATCAGTGTGTCCTTCCTGAGGACATTATTCCTCAGAGGGGTATATTGTTTCTGTGTGGAGCGGCACACACAGAGGTGAAGGACACCACACACACACTTCTCATCCACTCTCTCATTCTCACACAGCATCCACCAGTACGACCAGTCGCCTGCCCTTGACCCACACTCTCCCTCTCTCTCTCTTTCTCTCTCTCTCCCTCTCTCTCTCTCACTCTCTCCCTCCAGGGAACCCCCATACCGGCTGACGCCTTCCATTCTTCACACCTTCACACCATCACATCTCAATGCCTTGAGGATCCACCGATTAGACCGAGAGGTCTACATTTCTGCACGCGGCTACCTGGACCCAAACCACCTCTGCAGCAGGGGGGCTATCGGACTGTAGATCAAGGCTCGGTTCCCATAGCAACCCCTACAGCCAGACGGGCGTCGGTCTCGGCAGAACCTGGGTTCTGAACCCCCCCGGAATAGCCAATGACATCACAGGAGAGCATCGCTGTCAGGTCAGTCGCTGTGTGTCGCTACGGCGGGAGGAGGGAGGGAGGGGGGGAGCAGGGGTCTTTGAGGCCAGGGGCCGTGTGATTGGTGCTGGGGATGAGGTGCTGGTGACTGAATTATTCTTGTCCTCCAGAGGGTGAACGATGCCAACAGTCAACAGTCTGACAGCAGATCCTGCTAGCATTCCAACAGCATCTTCTGCTCTCTGCTCAGCACTGTCACGTCCTTTACAGAAGGACTGAGACATTTCCTCACTCTGCTCAGAACTGTCACCTTCTTTACAGAAGGACTGAGCTTGGAAAATGGACAAGATCCTGAGCTGCCACTTACCATGTCAAACATCATCTATTTTTAAGAATTGGTACTACTGGATGTCACCAAAAAAAAAACCCTCTCTCTTCCTCCTTCACTTCTCTCTTTTTCTTCCTCTGTCTCTCTTATCCTCCTTCCACCGCCTGAGGTAATCAGCTCCTTCATCTAGGCTTCCTCAGAGAGGAGCTCTGCAGAAACAGAGCCACAGGCTGCCTCGGAGAGAGGATCCGGTGTGTTCTCGTGTGCGTGTATGTGTTATTGAATGTGTATGTGTGTTATTCTGTGTGTGTTCTTTTGTGTGTGTTTGTGTGTGTGAGTGCGTCTGAACTAGGGCCAAACCTGACAGGTAACCTTTGTCTAAGCCTGGGGACTGTAAAAGGTGGCAGCGTGGTATTTAACAGAACAGGGGGTGGCAATGGGTCAAAAACACACACGCACACACACACACACACAGTCCATATTAAAGCAGACCGTGTGTGTGTGTGCTCGCCCTAGTGAACGGAGAGAGCGGGAGCAGAAGAGTACAAAGTAAAAGTCAGGGGGCTGAGCGGTGAGGGAAGCGGGCTAGTAATCCGAAGGTTGCCAGTTCGATTCCCGGCCGTGCAAACTGACGTTGTGTCCTTGGGCAAGGCACTTCACCCTATTTGCCTCGGGGAGAATGTCCCTGTACTTACTGTAAGTCGCTCTGGATAAGAGCGTCTGCTAAATGACAATGTAAATGCAAATGTAAAAACTGTTTCTACAAAGCTTGATATTCCTGCAGCAGATCCCAGTGCTTGCTCCTACAGGGTGCTCGGTGCTATTCCTATCGTCTCTCTGCCTGTCTCTTAGCTGCTGGAGAACACGATGCTAATATCCATTTCAGAGCAGCAGTATCCCATCGCCCCGGGCGACAGAAATGACTGTTCACACTTCCTTTCAAGTCCGCCAAACCTCCAGGTGAGTGGGAGGCCTGGCGGGATTGGAGGGAGGGATGGAGCACATAGGTGACGGTATTTCTGAGGAGAGATTAATTGCAGTCCCTTCAGGCCAGAGTAGAGAAGCACAGAGAGACGCGTGATTGTGGATGTTTCCAGCAGTGAGTGTAGTTCAAAGCTTGTTATGAATAATGTCACGGTGAGACTGAGAAGCGCTCATACCCCCGTCCTGGCTGGGGTGAGAATGAGCCGTGGGCAGGTCACCCTAGCATCTAGCTAAGGTTAGCCTAAACTCAGGACTGGCTAAAATTACGACAGAAGATACAGATTGATAAATGCAGTATCACTCTATACCACCAGTGCTGGTGCAGTGGCAGCTGTGCAGGGGGGGGGGGGGGGGGTTGTTGATGGAACATCTCTGACAGAAGTGGGGGTAGCTGATTGAGGAGAGTTGTGTTTGTCTTTGCAGTGTGGAACACAGAAAGGTCAGGCTCGGTAGAAACAATTACTGGAAATCAGACACCACTTTAGTGTGCATCTCCCTTGGTAGGTTCTCTCTCTCTCCTCTCTCTCTCTGAGACTCACTAACTCTCTCCTCTCTCTCTATGTCTCTCTCGGCCACACTCTCTCTCTCACTCACTCTCTCTCTCTCTGCCTAAATTTTTCCATAATTATCCCTCCTCCCTTCCTTTTTGGCTCCCTCTCTGCCTTTCTCATATTGGCTCTTTCTTTCTGTCTGCCCCCTCCATCTGCCTCTCTCTCTTTTCATCCTCCTCTCGCTCTTTCTCTCTCTCGCTCTCTCTCTCTCTCTACCCCCCGTCCTCTTCTCTGCCCACACACCAGGCTCTCTCTCCCATTTCAAGGAAAATCGTTAGGATGTGTGCCTGGTTGCCTAGACATCACAAGCTGTTGTTCTTGGCTAACATGAATAAACAAAATGTAGGTGACGTGTGTGTGTGTTAGTATGTGAGCGTCTCTGAGGGTGTGTTTCTGTGAGTGTGTGTGTCTGTGTGAGCGTGTGTGGAAAAAGAGAAACACAAAGATATAGCTGTAGCTGGTAGCGCCTAAGCAGTCCGACAGGTTTTCAAACAGGATGGTGATTTAATAAACAGGGGGAGAGTCAGGCATCCATTGTCTACCTCCCTGTCTGGAAGTCTCTCTCCATTTCTCTCTGGAAGTCTCTCTCTGTGTCTGGGGGGGATCTCTCTCTCTCTCCCCCTCTCTCTATCACCCCCTCTCTCCCCGCCCCCTCTCTCTCTCCCCGCCCCCTCTCTCTCCCCGCCCCCTCTCTCTTTCCCTCCCTCTCTCTCTCCCTCCCTCCTACCCCCATTATTTCTCTCCCTCTGCCCCTTCTCCCCCTGCACCCTCTTTCCTTGCCCCCCTCTTTTCACCTCACTGACTCTCACTCTCGGAGGGTCTTTCTGACCGTCTGTCTCTGTCTCTGTCTCTGTCTCTCTCTCTCTCTCAGAATAAGAATAGAACACAGAACAAATTCACTGGGAATAAGGCCAGTATTCACTTCATTCATTTGTCACGTCACCTTCCTTTTTCAGGTTAAGGACTAAAGACCCACTTTCTAAGAGTGTCGTGACATCAGCCAAGCTTATTTTGAGCACACAGAGACCAAGTGACACACTTAGCACACAGACCTCACATTCATACATTCAGATGTGCCATATAGCGTACAACAGAACAACCATCACAGGAAGACTCAATTGAAAACCCTTTTCAGATCACAAAGAACCTGTTTGCCGCCGCTAAAAAATCATTGCCGCCGCTGGTTCATAATTCTATGAAATATCGACAATCGCAGAAGTCGCAATAATATGAATCTGCGGAGCTGTCGCTCCACGGAACTCAAATGAGCGGCTTTCTGCTGCTCTCTCTCCGATCGGACGATGAGCCACTGAACAGTGAGAGGATGTCAATCACTCACGAAGTCATGACAACTGAACAAACAACAGCAAGTACAGCGGAGCACTTCCTCCTCTCCTCAGCCCGGCAGGCTGAGGATACATCCTCCAGATAGCGCAAGAGAAAACGTACATATCTAGGTAACGAGCTAACATCAAGTTAGCTATATTTGAGCTAAAATTATTATTCGCAATGTAATGTTTGTGATGTTGATGGCCAACTAATTATTATTATTTGGGAAATAATGTCCCAGAACTAGACTGTAGCTGATTGTTAGGTTGTTAGATTGCTAGATTGTTAGGCTGGTTTATTTACATTAAAATAATACTTTTGTGGAACAAAGGCTTCCTTTATATTTGGGGATTACCTACATGAGTGAGTTTGGTGAGTGTGTGCATTACACAAGATGGGGCTAGTACGTGTAACCACAGTAAGTTTCAGGCATGTAACACTTTACTAGTCAGGGTTAGCAGGGGGTGCATTTCATGGAAAGAAGGAATACAACAAGCCTGTCATGAAATGCACCCCCCTCTATTGTCTGTTCTGTATATCCCAGCATCAAATGATTCTTACTGTACACTGAGGGCAGTAGTACGTGTAACCACAGTAAGTTTCAGGCATGTAACACTTTACTAGTCAGGGTTAGCAGGGGGTGCATTTCATGGAAAGAAGGAATACAACAAGCCTGTCATGAAATGCACCCCCCTCTATTGTCTGTTCTGTATATCCCAGCATCAAATGATTCTTACTGTACACTGAGGGCAGTAGTACGTGTAACCACAGTAAGTTTCAGGCATGTGACACTTTCCTAGTCAGGGTTATCAGGGGGTGCATTAAGCCTGTCGTGATATGCACCCCCCGCTATTGTCTGTTCTGTATATCCCAGCATCAAATGATTCTTACTGTACACTGAGGGCACTAGTATGAGTAACCACAGTAAGTTTCAGGCATCTGACACTTTCCTAGTCAGAGTTAGCAGTGGGTGCATTGCACTTACATCAAATGGAAAACAAGGCCTGCCATGAAATGCTCTCCCCCTGCATACGTTTCTTCCCTTCTACTCCAGAATTATGTACATTTAATAGCATACATTTAATACCAATATGTGTATGTATAGGGTGGACAGGTCTGAAAACAGAATACTCCATGGTAGGTGTGGGATTATTATGTTTAATTTTTTATTTTATTTCATTGACTTAAACAATAAGAGTAATATTTCCTATCTTAAAAAAGGATTTGATGGTGAGAACATTTCTTTTGATGTTGATACTTAGTTGATTCATCGTTTTTAGTACTTGTCTTTTGTAGGTCAGGACAGCTGATAGCCTATTCTGGATCAGAAGGCTGTTGTTTTCGACCTGTCTGAGTAACCTACCCTACGCGCAGGCTAACTGCATTAAAATCGCATGAACCTATACATTAATATGAAGAGCCATGTGAAATACTTTCAACCTGCTACACAAAATAAATTTCCTTTGGTAATCATACTGGGGTATATTTCCTCAGAATGCGATGTCATGGAGCAAGAATGTTGGTTCGCGTTTGTTACTATACGGTTTGAATGACGAATTTTAAGGATTTTGTGTTGAAAATAGCATCTGATAGTTACACAGATAACCGACATTCTTCTCTTGAATTCTATAACAAAGAAAGTATAATGAGACATTGTACGCTATATGGCACATCTGAATGTATGAATGTGAGGTCTGTGTGCCTTCGTTTGGTTGCGATATCAAGACGAAATCCTTCACTCGCGAGGGGGTGCCAATCCAGAGAGTCATGCATCGGGTGATACAACACCGGAATGTATTTATGCCTCGAAATTTTGAAGGAAAAGAACATTCCCCTTAAAAGCACCTTTTAGTTGTCAGTGTGCGGGTAGAAGGCACAATTATGTTATTCTTAGATGGATCAGAAGGCTGCTGTGATCTCGTCTTCAGATGGACCATCTCAACCTAAATATAGGTCTGATAAGAGAGGACTATGGAAGTCTTGAATGCTTCTCAAATAGTTTATTCCCAGCCCCCCGCCCTCGTACCCCCCCCCCCTCGTACCCCCCCTCATACCCCCACCACGGCCCTCGTACCCCCCCCCCCCCCTCCCCCCCTCCCCCTCCTCGCCCTGGGCTGTGACACATACTAGAACTAAAACGAGGAGCTGGAATAAAAGGAAGAAGAGAAAATTGTTAATGGAGCAGCGCGACTGTTCGCATGGTGTCTCCCACGTTCCTCCTGGTTGGACTGGCAGCAACACTTACACAAGGTTTGTGGATTCTACAAGGACAAAAGGAAAACGCTGTATCGTTTTCCGAAATTGACGATACGATTTCCTTTCTTCCTTTTTTTCTCTGTGTGTTTAGCACGGTTGGTGGCATGAAAAAAAGAAGAGAGTGCATATTGTGTTTCCCGTAGTTTCATGAGGTCATACTTGTCTTAAAGAGGATTACCTAAACCACTAATGGCAGGCCTAAACTAGGCATTTGATACCACTTAGACATGTCATGATTATGGTTCAAACTGCAGTCATAGAGTATGCACATCTGCTTATATCTAATTCCATAACTATCTGAAAATGTACGAGTTATTGTTAAATCTATGACTTGGTAGCAGTTATTTTTACTTCAGAAAAAAAAAACAAGCTATTTGATACCTGTGACGAACAAAAAACTTTTTGGCAAAAGTCCAAAAAACGTAGACGTAGTAAAAAATAGCATCGGTCAGAAACTCCATCCCTCCCTCTTTCCCCCTGAAGGAGAGAAGGAGACCTTGAGAAGGAGAGCAGGGAAAAATCAATCTCCCTCTCTGTATCCCGTCCCCTCCGCTCGTCCTATTTAGAGCCCGCGGCGCTCAGGTTTCCACCCACACCCAGCTCATTCATCCTGGGCCCGGTGCTCAGCGGCGGGGCCTCCTGGTCCGCCGCCTCCGGGGGCAGGGTCAGACGAGCGGGCGGGCGGGCGGAGAGTGTCTCTGACGGAGGCGAGCCCGGGGGAAGGGGGGGAATGGAGTTTGCTGGTATGGGAGGACAGGTAATAGAGCGTTTTACATTTACATTTAGTCACTTAGCAGACGCTCTTATCCAGAGCGACTTACAGTAAATACAGGGACATTCTCCCCGAAGCGAACGTAGGGTGAAGTGCCTTGCCCAAGGACACAACGTCATTTGGCACGGCCAAAATCGAACCAACAACCTTCTGATTAATAGCCCAACTCCCTAACCGCTCAGCCATGTGATCCCCAGTTTTACCAGCAGGTGCTTTCATCAGGCCAGAGGCTGTCTCTGTAGCGAGGTGTAGAAAAGGAGGAGGAAGGGAGTGGACTGATATAAAGCATTGTGACTTCATCCGACACAGTTCTGAGAGGCATGTTGAGATCATGCTGCAACAGCAGGAGGAAGAGGAGATGTTTTATATTATTACTCCTGTCAAGAGGAGCCAGGGAGACACACACACACACACACCGGGGAACCTATACCCTGAAGATCTGATCACGTTTCACCCCCAGGATCACCAGCCTTCTCTCCTCTGGGGGCAAGCCAGGATACCCAGCAGTAAGTATACACCAGTCTACTACTATTACAGTAGTGTAATCATTCTGTAGTCAACCACAACGGTTCCACACCCATACACTCATCTTGTACTACAGTAGAGTCTGTGTCCACTCTCCTGCATGTTCAGATGAATGGGTCGTTATTAGGCTTCTGCGGGGTGTGATACTGACCCAGTTATCTGAGGTCATTATCAGGCCGGCGCTGAAGACCACAGCTCACTCCTCCACCTACGTCCTCGTACACTGGTACTGGCGTGGTGGTGTTCAGGGTGGTGTTCAGGGTGGTGTACTTACAGCGGTGCTGGCTGCAGCCTGCTGGGACTCCTCCGTCAGGAAGGACAGCATCCTCTCCACCTTCCGCTCCTCCTCTTCACTGATGTAGTCCGTGTCTGCACACACACACACACCACACACGCATACACACAGGTAAACATTCACAGACAGGTAAACGCACACATTTACGGTTAGATGCACACAAACACCTAAAGCACATAGGAAAACACTTGTAGAGAACACACTTGTAAATAAACAATCACATACACACACACATCCACGTAAAATGGAGCCTGTGAGATTATTTTCCTATAGAGGGGCAGGGGGGTGGAGGAAGATAGAGATGGGTGGAGGGAGAGAGAGGGTGATGAAGGATGAAAGAGGGGGATGAAGTGAGAGTCGGTGTAAAATGCTGAAAGGCTTTATCAAGGGCAACCTTCCTGTAATTGTTTGACCAGTCACTAGACTGGGAAACAGTCTCTCTCTATGTTTCCATTTAATTTAAATGCTTCATTGGCCTGATAAGAAATTATTAAAATATTGGCAAAGGAAGCTTACGTAACTTAAACAATGAATAAATAAGAACACCAGGATGTAATGAGGTTGAAATAGCAAACAGACAAAAGAGAAACCTTCCCTCCAGCTCTCTCCCAACTCAATAATCCACTATGCAGCACAGTAGTATACAAACACCCAATCATCAATGACACTGCACCTCTAAATCCTACACTCCCCACCTCGTCTATAGTCAATACCCCTACTGTTGTTAGAGGAAGGATCTTCCCTGTCCCAATGTGCTCCCGTCTGTGTGATCATTACTAGATATCTGATATCAGCTGAAGTTATTGATCTCCTGGCAGAAGTCAAGGATGAAGTTACATCAGGGAAACGCCTGGCGTATTAAAGCATATTTGACTGTAGACAGGTCGAAACAGAGACAGGATGGCACACACTGTGTGTGTGTGTGTGTGTGTGTGTGTGTGTGTGGTGGACAGAAACAGTGGTGTGATGAGGGGAAGAACCTGCTACCAGAGAAATCAGCACTCTCTGAAACCTGAACACAACAGAGCCAGAAATACAGCAGGACTGGTGCTGAGAGTAGAACAAGTTCAAAGACACACGGGGGAGGGGGGGGGAGGGAGAGAAGGCAGAAAGAAAGGGAGGGGGGAAGACAGGAAACGAAAATGAGAACCAAATGGGAGCGGGGGGGGGGGGGGGGGGGGAGAGGCATCAACTGTAATCTATCAAATGAGAGCTATCTTTATTCTCATTATCAGTCACTAGCCTTGTCCCCAGCCCAGGGCTCTCTCACCTTTCATCCTCTGCAACCCAGGGAGCGGAAGAGGGAGAGAGAGGTGGGGATGAGGGAGGAATGGAGAAATATACCAGCAATAGAGGGAGGGGTAGAGGGGAGATCAAGACAGAGAAGAAATGATGGGGTTGAGGGAGAGAGGGAGAGAGAGAGGGAGAGAGAGAGAGAGAGAGAGAACCAACCTCACTTCAGGAGAAGCCAGAGGAACCATGCATGCTGTAACAGTGTAAAGCTTCTCTTTTGTGTGTGTGCTATTTCAATCTCATTACATCCTGGTGTTCTTATTTATTCATTGTTTACATTGTATAAGCTTGCTTTGCCAATAGTACAATTATTTCTTATCAAGCCAATGAAGTAATTAAATTACATTTAATCAAGAGGGACTGTTGCCCAGACTAGTTACTGGTCAAACAATTACAGTAGTGTTGCCCTTGATAAAGCCTTTCAGCATTTTCCATCCTCCCCTCTCACTCCATCCCCCTCTCTCTCCTTCCATCCCTCTCTTTCTGCCTTGATCTCCCTCTTTCACAATCACTTTTTCTCTTTGTCACTGCCTTCAATTCCCTAAACACTCTGCCTCCCTCCTCCAGCTCTACAGGTACTTAGTATCAAATCACAAGCGTTTATGGTATCTACTAGGTCGGTGCTCTGTAGTTCAGTCAGCAGTGCTACCCCAGGTGTAGCCATGGAGATGCACTGAGTCCAGTTTGAGGTGATTGTGTGTTAGAAACAGAAGCATAATGAAAGAAAACACAGCTTAAGAGTTTGGCAGCTCTCTTCTGCTTCTGACTCCAAAAGACGAGGGCTTCCAAACACAAAGAACAACAACAAGCTTCAAACCAGGAAGGTGTTAAAGTTCGTATCACCCGGCCTGTGGTCAGGACAGGGCAGGTGATCGATCTGACGCTCACAGTTCTACTGAACCTGATGGGTGATTCTTATTCTGTTGGACGGCAGGTCTGCATGGAGTACAGAGTACTTTAGAGACACATCTTCTCTGTTTTTCTCTTTCTTTCTCTCACACACCCTTGCTCTCTCTCTCTCTCTCTCTCTCTCTCTCTCTCTCTCGTCTCTCCTCTCTTCTCTCTCTCTCTCTCTCTCTCTCTCTCTCTCTCTCTCTCTCTCTCTTCTCTCTCTCTCTCTCTCTCTCTCTCTCTCTCTCTCTCTCTCTCTCTCTCTCTCTCTCTCTTTAATCCTGCTCCTTCTGTTTCTCCGTCAACCTCCTCTTTCTCTCTCTGTCTTTCTCTTGCTCTCTCCTCCATCTCTCCATCTTGCTCTGGGCCCTGGTGAGACAGACAGATCAGGTTTCAGTCCTGAGCGGCGCTGTATGCGTAGCAGACCATGTTGGCAGGTTTCCAGGCAGCCCTCACACACAGAATGATTACCAACCTCACCTGCTGCCTGGCATATGGAGCAGAGCAGAGAGAGAGAGAGAGAGCAGGAGTGATGGAGAGGAGGAGGTGAGACGGAAAGAGAAGAGTTTAGTTCTAGAACCAGCCTATTTCACAGCTGTTGTCTGAAGTGTTTCTCTGCTAGGCTGCATGTTGAATCTAGAAGAT